>NC_059222.1:31405668-31600668 GCF_020615455.1 Coregonus clupeaformis | reverse complement strand
CCACTTCATTAAGTCAGGATTCCTATTTGACTCAGCCATACCTCCTTGCCCGTCCTCATCTCCCAGCTCTTCTAATGCGACTAGCCCCGATGCTCCTCCCCCTTTTCCCCCTGCCCCGCTACATAGTTTCTCCCTGCAGGCGGTCACTGAGTCTGAGGTGCTAAAGGAGCTCCTTAAACTTGACCCCAAAAAAACATTTGGGTCAAATGGTTTAGATCAGGGTTCTTCAATTCCGGTCCTGGAGGGCCGAAACACTTCTGTTTTTCATTTCTACCTGGTAGTTAATTGCACTCACCTGGTGTCCCAGGTCTGAATTAGCCCCTGATTGGAAGGAGAGGATGAAAAACAGAGGTGTTTCGGCCCTCCAGGACCGGAATTGAAGAACCCTGGTTTAGATCCTTTCTTCTTTAAGGTTGCAGCCCCTATCATCGCCAAGCCTAACTCTGACCTTTTTAACCTGTCTCTCCTCTCTGGGGAGGTTCCCATTGCTTGGAAGGCAGCCTCAGTGCGTCCTTTATTTAAAGGGGTAGATCAAGCTGATCTTAACTGTTATAGGCCAGTTTCTATTTTGCCCTGTATATCAAGTGTTGGAAAACTTTGCAATAATCAACTGACTGGCTTTCTTGATGTCTATAGTATTCTATCTGGTGTGCAATATGGTTTCCGTTCAGGTTATGGATGTGGTGTGATTACTACCTCTGAGGGTTTAGAGCTTGAGGTAGTCACCTCATACAAGTACTTGGGAGTGTGGCTAGACGGTACACTGTCCTTCTCTCAGCACATATCAAAGCTGCAGGCTAAGGTTAAATCTAGACTTGGTTTCCTCCATCGTAATCACTCCTCTTTCACCCCGGCTGCCAAACTAACCCTGCTTCAGATGACCATCCTACCCATGATAGATTACATAGACGTAATTTATAGATCGGCAGGTAAGGTTGCTCTCGAGCGGCTAGATGTTCTTTATCATTCGGCCATCAGATTTGCCACCAATGCTCCTTATAGGACACATCACTGCACTCTATACTCCTCTGTAAACGGGTCATCTCTGTATACCCATTGCAAGACCCACTGGTTGATGCTTATTTATAAAACTCTCTTAGGCCTCACTCCCCCCTATCTGAGATACCTACTGCAGCCCTCATCCTCCACATACAACACCCGTTCTGCCAGTCACATTCTGTTAAAGGTCCCCAAAGCGCACACATCCCTGGGTCGCTCCTCTTTTCAGTTCGCTGCAGCTAGAACCTGGAACGAGCTGCAAAAAACACTCAAACTGGACAGTTTTATCTCCATCTCTTCATTCAAAGACTCAATTATGGACACTTTTACTGACAGTTGTGGCTGCTTCGCGTGATGAATTGTTGTCTCTACATTCTTGCCTTTGTGCTGTTGTCTGTGCCCAATAATGTTTGTACCATGTTTTGTGCTGCTACCATGTTGTGCTGCTGCCATGTTGTGTTGCTACCATGTTGTTGTCATGTGGTGTTGCTACCATGCTGTGTTGTCATGTGTTGCTGCCATGCTATGTTGTTGTCTTAGGTCTCTCTTTATGTAGTGTTGCGGTGTCTCTCTTGTCGTGATGTGTGTTTTGTCCTATATTTTAATTTTTAATCCCAGCCCCCGTCCCCGCAGGAGGCCTTTTGCCTTTTGGTAGGCCGTCATTGTAAATAGGAATTTGTTCTTAACTGACTTGCCTAGTTAAATAAAGGTTCAATAAAAAAACGATAAAAACAACAACTAGTATGTGTTGCTAATATGACTAGGATTGTGCCTTTGGCTTCTGGACAACGAAATAAAGTTAATATGAAAACCAATAGAACAGGAGAGAAATGCTGGTTAATGGCTTGAGGAAGTCTTTTTAAAAGAATTGCCTCCACATTTCTATGGTTGGATTTGGATAGGCTACTTTAATTATTTGAAGTAAAGTAAAACGTTCAGGTTTCAAACAATTATACTGCCTCAAGCTCACATTGTAAAGTGGTGGGTGATGCGCTGATAGCCTGCCTACCATTGACTATAGCCTATGCACTCGAATGGCGATTGAGATTCACACTTTAATTATGAGTTGAGATTGAGAAATAAAAATAGTAGCTATTTTTAATCGTGGCCATCAAAACAGTTTTTAACACGCGAGTGCATTTAGAATTGTTATTTGTTTGCGCAATGACTGGGCTTATAAAAGCACGTTTCACTCCAGGACCAACTTTTTGAGGAGGTTCTCTCGCGCTGTCTGACAGGTGATGGGCCATTCCCTTCCTCAAACTAGGCTCTGTATGCTGTGCGCGTGTGATAAAAAAGCTACACGACAACTAATGAAAAAATACACTCGGCAATTTAATTCCACGAAATTATGCTAATTAACCTATAGGCCAATAAGCACGACCGGTCAAATGTATTTAAAGCGGCTAACCGTTATCCCTAATAGCAATGTATAGGACCATAGACATGTCCCTTACTGTGTTGGTGGTACAGTAGAAGAAATCAACACTGTAGTACAGTAGAATACGCCAACAAGAGTGTCCTCTTCACTGATGTATTTTTCATCTTAAAGAGGTAATAAGGATTCACTGTAAAGCCATCCTCGGCGCGTAAGATAGGGATATATACAGTGGGGAGAACAAGTATTTGATACACTGCCGATTTTGCAGGTTTTCCTACTTACAAAGCATGTAGAGGTCTGTAAATTTTATCATAGGTACACTTCAACTGTGAGAGACGGAAATCACATTGTATGATTTTTAAGTATTTCATTTGCGTTTTATTGCATGACAAGTATTTGATACATCAGAAAAGCAGAACTTAATATTTGGTACAGAAACCTTTGTTTGCAATTACAGAGATCATACGTTTCCTTTAGGTCTTGACCAGGTTTGCACACACTGCAGCAGGGATTTTGGCCCACTCCTCCATACAGACCTTCTCTAGATCCTTCAGGTTTCAGGGCTGTCACTGGGCAATACAGACTTTCAGCTCCCTCCAAAGATTTTCTAAAACTCAACTCGTCGTGTTTGGAGGACAAAGAATGCTGAGTTGCATCCAAAGAACACCATACCTACTGTGAAGCATGGGGGTGGAAACATCATGCTTTGGGACTGTTTTTCTGCAAAGGGACCAGGACGACTGATCCGTGTAAAGGAAAGAATGAATGGGGCCATGTATCGTGAGATTTTGAGTGAAAACCTCCTTCCATCAGCAAGGGCATTGAAGATGAAACGTGGCTGGGTCTTTCAGCATGACAATGATCCCAAACACACCGCCCGGGCAACGAAGGAGTGGCTTCGTAAGAAGCATTTCAAGGTCCTGGAGTGGCCTAGCCAGTCTCCAGATCTCAACCCCATAGAAAATCTTTGGAGGGAGTTGAAAGTCTGTGTTGCCCAGCGACAGCCCCAAAACATCACTGCTCTAGAGGAGATCTGCATGGAGGAATGGGCCAAAATACCAGCAACAGTGTGTGAAAACCTTGTGAAGACTTACAGAAAACGTTTGACCTGTGTTATTGCCAACAAAGGGTATATAACAATGTATTGAGAAACTTTTGTTATTGACCAAATACTTATTTTCCACCATAATTTGCAAATAAATTCATTAAAAATCCTACAATGTGATTTTCTGGATTTTTTTTCTCATTTTGTCTGTCATAGTTGACGTGTACCTATGATGAAAATTACAGGCCTCTCATCTTTTTAAGTGGGAGAACTTGCACAATAGGTGGCTGACTAAATCCTTTTTTCCCCACTGTATGTTGTCTTCCCTGGTTGTAGGCCTCAGGGGGACTTGTTGTATAAAGGTTGCATTATGTTGTGTTCTGTGGGTACAGATCTCATGGGAATGGTTGTGGTATGCTTGTGTCATGGTTGCAGTGTGATTATGTGATATGTTGTCTTGTGTGGGTGCAGGTGTCGGGGGAGCAAGTCTTTGCTGACGTGGCCCGGGATATTCTCCTCTACGTCTCCAGAGACCTCAGTGACAAGGTGAGCCATCTCCCTCCTACCTCATTAACATTTACATTTACATTACATTTTAGTCATTTAGCAGACGCTCTTATCCAGAGCGACTTACAGTTAGTGAGTGCATACATTTTCATACTGGCCCCCCGTAACACCTCTGTGTGTGTGTGTGTGTGTGTGTGCACATGCGCTCGTGCATGTGTGTGTGGGGGCGTGTGTGTGAGGGCCAGGTATCGCACTCTTTTGAAAAATGCCCCTGGATTCCTATCAATGTCAACCCGTTTCTTCCTCTCCCTGCTCCCTGCCCAGGCAAGGCGGCGGCCATCTTAGTTTGATTAATGTCTCGACAGCCCAGAACAGAGCACACAATTAAAACCACACTCATTGAGATCTTTATATTCACCAAGATTTCTTATGCAGTTATACGGTAAGGAATTATGCTAGGAAGGTAATTTACCACAGATACTGTTTCTTTTATACGGCTGCCTCTGACAGGGCTTTCCCTCGAAAGCCCAGAGTCATTATCGCAGAGAGAATACAGAGAATGTGCAGACAATGGACAATTGAGTTGGCATGAATTTTTCTAGTTAATTTACCTACTGTTATACAGAGAAGTTGCATATTATCTACCTCTAATCTCATGTCCTGTGGGCAGTGGTGGGCACAAACAGCAGTTGATGACTGAACCTTTTGTTTTTTCATACGATTGTTAGGTAATAGGTTAGGTAGTTTAGACAGCACTACAGCTCGCTACCGCATCCACACTCCATTCCCCTAGGGGGCAGCAGCAACCTTGTCCAGATGCTGAGCCTGGTTGAAAAGCACATCAGGTGCTGCCAATTAGGTTGGTCGTCGGTCCCAGCTTGCAATCCGCGAGGCTGCTGGTTTTGTGTTTGGTGGCCATGAGGCCTTTCGTTTGTTTTTGTCTTTAGTTTCGGCATGCCTTTTGGTATTTTAATTTTTGTACATATTTATGTTTCGCCACCATCTGAACAAATAATAATCAGTTTGGACTGGCCGACCAAGAGGTCAAGAGAGACAGAGCTGGCCCTGGACCAAAGTAAAGTTGCTGTCTCCTGGGTACATGCATTCAACACCTGGTCACATACGATTACTTTTCACATTAATGCACACATTTATTCAGGTTACAGACCATGTAACTGAGTGCAACAATATCCTTCGGCAAGTTCTTGGTTTCGTAATCCATTACATCAACAAAACAAAAAAAATTCAACCCAAAGATCATGACCGGAACATTGGTTTAAGATCCATTACATTTATCATACAGAAAAGTATATTAACACATTGTTCTCCAAACACCCCTTCTCTCTCTCTTGGGAGTTTAGTCCGGGGGCTTCTACAGTGCTGAGGACGCAGACTCTCTCCCTGCTGCGGGGGGGAGTGAAAAGAGGGAGGGGGCGTTCTGTGTGTGGATGGGGTCAGAGATCAGAGAACTACTTCCTGTTGTGGTGGAGGGAGCAACAGGAGGCGCTACAGAGGCTGACATCTTCATGCACCACTACGGGGTCAAAGAACAAGGCAACGTGGACATGGAACAGGTGTGTGTGTGCGCAAGCTTGTTTGTCCCCACGATAGACCTTGTCCTAAGTATTTTTTAAATTATCATAAACATTTATCTTCTGTGTATCTTCTGTAATTATCTTCTGTGTCTGTAAGGACCCTCATGGGGAGCTGCAGGGCCAGAACGTGTTGATCGTGCGTTACTCTGTGGAGCTTACAGCTGCACGCTTTGGCCTCAGTGTAGAGAAGGTTTCTGAGCTACTGGCCTCCGCTAGAGCCAAGCTGGCCGAAGTCAGGAAGAGTCGTCCGGCCCCTCACCTCGACACCAAGATGCTGGCCTCCTGGAACGGTAAGGGTGCACGTGCACACCCACCCACCCACCCACCCACACGCACTGCCCCCAGGTCTCCATCTGATGCAGGAGTGTATCAGTATCTGCGAGGTAATGAAGCTAGGCGATTTCAGGAACCCTTCCATTAATTAGTCAATCACTTCATTAATCAGCTGTCCCCCAGGGCAGGCAGCACTCTGCTGGGGCTTTGATGACTGGGCTGCTCCCTACCAATGCTTTGATACTGACATGAAAGATGGAGGGAGGGATAGAGGGAAGGAGAGAAGAGGAACCCAGCGACAAGGGGAACTTCAAAGCCTGGTAATCACCAAGTTTCTACTGAACTGCCACCTCACAGTGTCACTGAGCTGCTCCAGAGAGAGATAATGATACAGAGTTCCAGTATGGGACAACATCACAGAATTCCATTGAAACCATGTTGCTGACAGGTGCTTGATAATATTTTGGGTTTGGCATTATGACAATGGGTTTCATAACCCCCCCTCCCCCCTCCCTCTGCCCCCCTCCCTTTCTCTCGATCTCTCTCCTCGCATATCTCTCTCTTTCTTGCTCTCTCTCTCCAGGTCTGATGTTATCAGGCTTTGCGCGTGTCGGTGCTGTGCTGGATGACAAGGCTATGCTGGAGAGAGCGGTGCAGGCCGCTCGCTTCCTAAAGGAGCACCTGTGGGACGTGGAACGACAGATCATGCTTCGCTCCTGTTACCGTGGAGATGAGATGGAGGTGGAGCAGGGGTAAGATGGGGGGATAATAATGAGGATGTTTAGTTAACAAATCATAACTTCAGTACTTCACATCAATGTGTGATTTGCGCACAAGTTTCAGTTATATGCTCATATCTCAAGTGAGGAATGGACTGAATTGGGCGGGTAGGTGACAACACATGAGGACCTCTCACCAACATCAATTTGACCCCATGTTATATAAGTTTCACAAACTAACACACAAATAAAAGAAAATTGTATTTGTCACATGCTTCTTAAACAGCAGGTGTAGACTAACAGTGAAATGCTTACTTATGGGCCCTTCCCAAAAGAAATAATAGAAAAATAATAACACAAGGAATAAATACACAATGAGTAACAATAACTTGGCTATATACACGGGGTACCAATACCGAGTCAATGTGCAGGGGTACGAGGTAATTGAGGTAGATACAGTGTATGTACATATAGGTAGGGATAAAGTGACTAAGTAACAGGATAGATAATAAACCCTAACAGCAGCGTATGTGATGAGTCAAGAGTTAATGCAAAAAAAGGGTCAATGCAGATAGTACTGGTAGCTATTTGGTTAACTATTTAACTAACTATTTAGCAGTCTTATGGCTTGGGGGTAGAAGCTGTTCAGGGTCCTGTTGGTTCTAGACTTGGTGCATCAGTTCCGCATGCCATGCGGTAGCAGAGAGAACAGTCTATGACTTGGGTGACTGGAGTCTTTGGCAATTTTTAGGGCCTTCCTCTGACACCGCCTGGTATAGAGGTCCTAAATGGCAGGGAGCTCAGCCCCAGTGATGTACTGGGCCGTACGCACTACCCTCTGTACCGCCTTGCGGTTGGATGCCAAGCAGTTTCCTGTAGTCCAAGATCGGCTCCTTTGTCTTGCTGATGTTGAGGGAGAGGTTGTTGTCCTGGCACCACACTCATTGTCATCGGTGATCAGGCCTACCTCCGTTGTGTCGTCAGCAAACTTAATGATGGTGTTTGAGGCGTGTGCGGCCACACAGTCGTGGGTGATCAGGCAATACAGGAGGGGACTAAACATGCACGCTTGAGGGGCCCCCGTGTTGAGGGTCAGCATAGTAGATGTGTTGCTGCCTACCCTCACCACCTCGACGCGAGCATAGAAGGTATTTAGCTTGTCTTGTAGGCTCACGTCACTGGACAGCTCGCGGCTGGGTTTCCCTCTGTAACTGTGGGGACGACGTCGTCGATGCACTTATTAATAAAGCCTGATGTGGTGAACTCCTCAATGCCATCGGATGAATCCCGGAACATATTCCAGTCTGTACTAGCGAAACAGTCCTGTAGCTTGTCATAGAGGTGGATATTGTATTATGTCCTTGATAATGTCCTTGAAGGCTCTGGATCCGCCATACACACTGGCTGGTAGGTGGGGGACTAACACACGGTTTATCCAGGTGTTGTGGTTATGTTCCTGCCCCAGATGCCATGAGTGAGCGAATGTGTTCGCAAACCGCGTGTAGTGCCCTATGAAATCCGTATTTATTTTTTGCCTGGTTCCGTTTATTTTTTTCCCAAATTCAATTTTCTCGGTTTAGTTTTTTCCAGGTTTCAGATTTCCCCAGCTTTTTCAGGTTTTCGGTATCGAAAACACACTTTATAAATAGAAAAACAAGTAAATTGGATGTTCAAAGTGCTTGAACCACATCAGGAGACTACTTTTGAAGTCCGGGAAAATTTTGGTTTTGGAGTGCAGTTACCCTTTAATTTAAGTGTGCACTAGAGTGCTGCACAGACCAGAATTTTAAGCCCGAGCCTCACCCATGCCCGCGAGGTTCAGACCCTACCCAGGCCTGATTGCTTCTGCCAAATTTAAGGCCCGGCCCAACCAAAAATCAGAAATAACTTCCTTCTTTAGTAAAAACATTAGCTGCTTCTCTCTGTGTGTCACCCGCTCCCGACGTGCAGCTCGCTCATGGCCCTTTGAGTCTATAAGTATCCATAGCAATGGCACCGCTTGGGCTGCTCTGCTCAATGAAGAGACATGAGAGAGCAGTTAGCTGTTAGCTACTTTTCGTCACTCAGACATAACTCAAGGAACATTATTTTCTGTGAAATAATCTCTCCTGTCTTATATTTGACGAGGTTGAAGCACTTATGATCTTAGTCAGATATGACTGTACTGCGCAGCAGAGAATGGCTCAGCTTCAAAATGTTAGTGACCAATTTAGTGATACCCGAGCCCTGCCGGTACCCTAGTTATTGATGGCAGGCCCTACCCAGCCCTAACCCGATGTGCAGTTGGCTTTTCAGAGAGTTGCATGGAATCCTAATCACTAATGCATTTAGTTAATGTCTTATGATAAACTTGGGCAAATTAGTTAATTTTCAACATTTAGTTGATTTCCTACTAATTTCAATAAATTTTAGAATATTGTTGAATTCCGTTTTAATGTCTGGATTCCATGTTTCCGTCCGCGTTCTCCGCAACATAGATTTTATAGGGCCCTAAATGTGGAAATGCCACTGAATCTGCAGAAAACCACACCAGGAACCCGCACACATGCGTGAACACATGCATACACACTCACACACACTGGCCTGGTTCCAGTGGTCCTGTCTCATTCGTACTAGTCATTAGGGATGTAACGATTCATCGATACGCCATCGTTTCCCGGCTCAAATGTTTAAGATATTAATGCATATGTCCACGGGACCCCAAACGTATCCAAATGTATCATGCATCGGTCAGGAAATTGAATCAAACGTTACGAATCACCGGTTCACAATTTTTTGGATGTTGCACAAATTACTTTCTCTCTACTTTCTGAAAATACCTAATCTTTTGTGACTTCACATTTTGCGTGCCGAACAACCCCAGGCAATATCAGTAGACTAGTCAAACTGTGGGCTGTACTCAGCTTCGCACGTTGACCAACGAGAGGTAGGCCTATTCCTGATCTGGTACATCTGCGTGTCACATTCAGCATTTAAATGTTTGTAAAATTGCTTGCGCAATATTGGGCTTTATTAGTTGAGTGACAACCTATGTAATTTGCTAGGTTACTTTTATAAAATGCCTGACATCCCGCCGGAGACACAACTCTCATCTGGCTATACATGCCGATCGGGGCTTAGCCTACATTCACTTATTTTTTGTTGTTGTTGCTTGAAACAATCAGTATATATGGTCATTTTTAGATATACAGTTGAAGTCAGAAGTTTACATACACCTTAGCCAAATACATTTAAACTCAGTTTTTCACAATTCCTGACATTTAATCCTAGTAAAAATTCCCTGTTTTAGGTCAGTTAGGATCACCACTTTATTTTAAGAATGTGAAATGTCAGAATAATAGTAGAGAGAATGATTTCTTTCAGCTTTTATTTCTTTCATCACATTCCCAGTGGGTCAGAAGTTTACATACACTCAATTAGTATTTGGTAGCATTGCCTTTAAATTGTTTAACTTGGGTCAAACGTTTTGGGTAGTCTTCCACAAGCTTCCCACAATAAGTTGGGTGAATTTTGGCCCATTCCTTCTGACAGAGCTGGTGTAACTGAGTCAGGTTTGTAGGCCTCCTTGCTTGCACACACTTTTTCAGTTCTGCCCACACATTTTCTATAGGATTGAGGTCAGGGCTTTGTGATGGCCACTCCAATACCTTGACTTTGTTGTCCTTAAGCCATTTTGCCACAACTTTGGAAGTATGCTTGGGTTCATTGTCCATTTGGAAGATCCATTTGCGACCAAGCTTTAACTTCCTGACTGATGTCTTCAGATGTTGCTTCAATATATCCACATAATTTTCCTTCCTCATGATGCCATGTATTTTGTGAAGTGCACCAGTCCCTCCTGCAGCAAAGCACCCCCACAGCATGATGCTGCCACCCTCATGCTTCACGGTTGCGATGGTGTTCTTCGGCTTGCAAGCCTTCCCCTTTTTCCTCCAAACATAACGATAGTCATCATGGCCAAACAGTTCTATTTTTGTTTAATCAGACCAGAAGCTGTTGAAAGGCACAGTCAACTTAGTGTATGTAAACTTCTGTCCCACTGGAATTGTGATACAGTGAATTGTAAGTGAAATAATCTGTCTGTAAACAATTGTTGGAAAAATTACTTGTGTCATGCACAAAGTAGATGTCCTAACCGACTTGCCAAAAGCCAAAACTATAGTTTGTTAACAAGACATTTGTGGAGTGGTTGAAAAACAAGTTTTAATGACTCCAACCTCAGTGTATGTAAACTTCCGACTTCAACTGTATAGGGTAAAGTAGATAACTTCATAACAAGGACAGCAATCACTTTTGCTACCCGCACTGCATGGTCGAAGTGGGAGAAGAAGAGAAGCTCATTCCCAGGGTCAGTCAAAACTTCCAAACGGTCTAAACCATTCAATTATTAGACGGGGGTGAAATCCAAAGTAGCGCTATACAGTTGAAGTCGGAGGTTTACATACACTTAGGTTGGAGTCATTAAAACTCGTTTTTCAACCACTCCACAAATTTCTGGTTAACAAACTATAGTTTTGACAAGTCGGTTAGGACATCTACTTTGTGCATGACACAAGTAATTTTTCCAACAATTGTTTACAGACAGATTACAGTGAGGGAAAAAAGTATTTGATCCCCTGCTGATTTTGTATGTTTTCCCACTGACAAAGACATGATCAGTCTATACTTTTAATGGTAGGTTTATTTGAACAGTGAGAGACAGAATAACAACAACAAAAAATCCAGAAAAACGCATGTCAAAAATGTTATAAATTGATTTGTATTTTAATGAGGGAAATAAGTATTTGACCCCTCTGCAAAACATGACTTAGTACTTGGTGGCAAAACCATTGTCGGCAATCACAGAGGTCAGACGTTTCTTGTAGTTGGCCACCAGGTTTGCACACATCTCAGGAGGGATTTTGTTTCACTCCTCTTTGCAGATCTTCTCCAAGTCATTAAGGTTTCGAGGCTGACGTTTGGCAACTCGAACCTTCAGCTCCCTCCACAGATTTCCTATGGGATTAAGGTCTGGAGACTGGCTAGGCTACTCCAGGACCTTAATGTGCTTCTTCTTGAGCCACTCCTTTGTTGCCTTGGCCGTGTACTTTGGGTCATTGTCATGCTGGAATACCCATCCATGACCCATTTTCAATGCCCTGGCTGAGGGAAGGAGGTTCTCACCCAAGATTTGACGGTACATGGCCCCGTCCATCGTCCCTTTGATGCGGTGAAGTTGTCCTGTCCCCTTAGCAGAAAAACACCCCCAAAGCATAATGTTTCCACCTCCATGTTTGACGGTGGGGATGGTGTTCTTGGGGTCATAGGCAGCATTCCTCCTCCTCCAAACACGGCGAGTTGAGTTGATGCCAAAGAGCTCGATTTTGGTCTCATCTGACCACAACACTTTCACCCAGTTCTCCTCTGAATCCTTCAGATGTTCATTGGAAAACTTCAGACGGGCCTTTATATGTGCTTTCTTGAGCAGGGGGACCTTGCGGGCGCTGCAGGATTTCAGTCCTTCACGGCGTAGTGTGTTACCAATTGTTTTCTTGATGACTATGGTCCCAGCTGCCTTGAGATCATTGACAAGATCCTCCCGTGTAGTTCTGGGCTGATTCCTCACCGTTTTCATGATCATTGCAACTCCACGAGGTGAGATCTTGCATGAAGCCCCAGGCCGAGGGAGATTGACAGTTATTTTGTGTTTCTATCATTTGCGAATAATCACACCAACTGTTGTCACCTTCTCACCAAGCTGCTTGGCGATGGTCTTGTAGCCCATTCCAGCCTTGTAGCCCATGTAGCCCATTCCAATCTTGTCCCTGACATCCTTTGAGAGCTCTTTGGTCTTGGCCATGGTGGAGAGTTTGGAATCTGATTGATTGATTGCTTCTGTGGACAGGTGTCTTTTATACAGGTAACAAGCTGAGATTAGGAGCACTCCCTTTAAGAGTGTGCTCCTAATCTCAGCTCGTTACCTGTATAAAAGACACCTGGGAGCCAGAAATCTTTCTGATTGAGAGGGGGTCAAATACTTTTTTCCCTCATTAAAATGCAAATCAATTTATAACATTTTTGACATGCGTTTTTCTGGATTTTTTTGTTGTTATTCTGTATCTCACTGTTAAAATAAATCTACCATTAAAATTATAGACTGATCATTTCTTTGTCAGTGGGCAAACGTAAAAAATCAGCAGGGGATCAAATACTTTTTTCTCTCACTGTATTTCACTTACAATTCACTGTATCACAATTCCAGTGGGTCAGAAGTTTACATACACTAAGTTGACTGTGCCTTTAAACAGCTTGGAAAATTCCAGAAAATGATGTCATGGCTTTAGAAGCTTCTGATAGGCTAATTGACATAATTTGAGTCAATTGGAGGTGTACCTGTGGATGTATTTCAAGGCCTACCTTCACACTCAGTGCCTCTTTGCTTGACATCATGGGAAAATGAAAAGAAATCAGCCAAGACCTCAGAAAAAAAATGTGTAGACCTCCACAAGTCTGGCTCATCCTTGGGAGCAATTTCCAAACGCCTGAAGGTACTACGTTCATCTGTACAAACAATAGTACGAAAGTATAAACACCATGGGACCACGCAGCCATCATACCGCTCAGGAAGGAGACGCGTTCTGTCTCTTAGAGATGAACGTACTTTAGTGCGAAAAGTGCAAATCAATCCCAGAACAACAGCAAAGGACCTTGTGAAGATGCTGGAGGAAGCAGGTGCAAAAGTATCTATATCCACAGTAAAACTAGTCCTATATCGACATAACTCCTGAGTGGCGCAGTGGTCTAAGGCACTGCATCGCAGTGCTAACTGTGCCACTAGAGATCCTGGTTCGAATCCAGGCTCTGTCGCAGCCGGCCGCGACCGGGAGACTCATGGGCGGCGCACAATTGGCCCAGCGTCGTCCAGGGTAGGGGAGGGAATGGCCGGCAGGGATGTAGCTCAGTTGATAGAGCATGGCATTTGCAATGCCAGGGTTGTGGGTTCGATTCCCACGGGGGGCCAGTATAAAAAAAAATATGTATTCACTAACTGTAAGTCGCTCTGGATAAGAGCGTCTGCTAAATGACTAAAATGTAAATGTAAAATAACCTGAAAGGCCGCTCAGCAAGGAAGAAGCCACTGCTCCAAAACGGCCATAAAAAAGACAGACTACGGTTTGCAACTGCACATGGGGACCAAGATCGTACTTTTTGGAGAAATGTCCTCTGGTCTGATGAAACAAAAATAGAACTGTTTGGCCATAATGACCGTCGTTATGTTTGGAGGAAAAAGGGGGGTGCTTGCAAGCCGAAGAACACCATCCCAACCGTGAAGCACGGGGGTGGCAGTTTCCCTTATGGCTCAGAC
The DNA here is from genome assembly GCF_020615455.1 of Coregonus clupeaformis. Taxonomy (NCBI): domain Eukaryota; kingdom Metazoa; phylum Chordata; class Actinopteri; order Salmoniformes; family Salmonidae; genus Coregonus; species Coregonus clupeaformis. Next base: position 31,586,804 of record NC_059222.1, on the reverse strand, counting down.
ATATACATAATTTTACACAGACACATAGAGAAAAGTCAGCTCAGACAGATCCAGTTCAGAGAGGCCCAGCTCATGAGCTCCATCAGCAGCAGATTTGAGTTTAGAAATGGAAAATGAATGTGTTTATTCAACAAAAGTTAGTGTATTGAATCGTATCACATCAAACCGAATCGCATCGATTCGTTCCTCTAATCAAACTGAATCGCACGGAATCGTTTCAAACTAAAACGTGTCATTCCAGTATCGTATCGGAGCCCATATATCGAAATGTCTTGAAATGGAAAGATGCACATCCCTACTAGTCATATTCCCATGGCATCCGCAGGTAGCAAGTTGTAGAATGTTTACCCAGGATAATGCTTATCTGGGTTCTTTCTCTCCCTAAGGCTTGGCTAGGCCTAGCTATATCTCTGTCATGCCAGGCACACACAGGACAAACTAAATTGGCTGAAGGGATGGCTAGGACAGTATAGAATTGGGTTAATAGAACTAGAGGTGTTGTGGTGCTGTATTGCCTCACAGTATGATGCAGTTGTTACTAGGGAGAGAACTGGCCGTGAGGAAGACTGTGGTTTAGAACAAGTTGTGAGAGAGGAAGTTGTGCAACACTGATTAAGGCAGTTTTTCTAAACTTTGGTCCTCGTATCATGTACCCCTAAAATTGTAAATTTTTGGTCTAGCCCTGCAAAAACACAGCTGAGTCAGCTAATCAAGGACTCTTTTCCTCTCTCTCTCTTTCTCCCTCCATTCTCTTCTTTTCAGTTATTATTGAACCCAAATCCTCAACAAATACTGGAATGCCATCAAAGTAAACATCCCACCCCAAACTCTATTTAATGAGCTCAGATGGGAAATACACTATCAGAGAGCTTTTCTCCCTTGTGACATTGTTCTAAAGAAAGTGCTCTGGGTTTGAATTGTCTGCTGCTAGGAAGGCACAATGACTGTCTGTGACCTAGAGAAGAGTCTCTTCTGAGAACAGTAAACACATTAAAGTGAATTCTCAGTTTTAAGTCATAAAAAGAGTGTGTGCGCTCATATAGTATGGAAGTGAGTCATCAAACCAAATACATACTCAGGGTCATGTGTATGCATGTGTACGTGCGCCTGTGTGTGTGTTTGCGCACACATTAGTGTGTGTGTGTGTGTGTGAAGGCCTCTTCAGGCTGAAAGGTTTTCCATCTGATTGACTGGAGCTAGATGACGTGTGGGTTTCCCCAACAGTTCTTCTGGCTGACACACAGGGGTGAGAGCAGAGACCATCTCTCTCCACATCACCTGTCTCCTTTTTCATAAATCCCTCTCTCTCACCCCATTAATGTCATCATCTCTCCATCGCTTGTCCTTCTTCCTCTTCCTCTATCTACCTTACCTTCAAACTTGGAATAAATGACAGTCTGTTGTTACGGTTGCATCCCAAATGGCACCCTATTCCCTAAGGGCTCTGGTCAAAAGTAGTGCACTACATAGAAAATAAGGGGCCATTTGGGATGTTGGTGTGAGTCTCCTAAATTCCTCTCACCCCTCTCCTCAACCTGGGAAGTCCTGTTAGGTGAAGTGTTGGCTGACTCATGGAAAGATGGATATGCCCGCTCCACCGCCCACCTCACCCATCCACATTCCCTAGACACAGGGCTATCTGCTCTCCTGTCACCGTTTGTCCCCCACACTCACCTTGTCGAGGGTGCCACCCTACGAGACAGGCTGGGAACCTAGGGGACGGGCGGGCGGGGTGGGGGGTGGGTGGAAGGTACGGGGTGGAGGATGGAGGGCAGGGCAGGTGGGGGTGTTTGAGGGACTCACAGGAGCCTAGGAAAGATAGTTCTGGAAGAGAGGTATAGTTGAATAAAGACTTTCTGTGGGTACTGGGGTTGAAATACAAGATGGTAACAGCCAGTGTAAAAATTTATTATTTCTGACACACATAGACATTTGTTATACAGTTTATAAACAGTATTTCCATACAACTAATAATTGATTTATCAATGATTTCTTGATTCATCAATAAATCCTTGATTCATATCTCTCCTTTTGTCTCTCAGCGCGTCACCCATTGCTGGTTTCCTAGACGACTATGCGTACGTTATCTGTGGTCTGCTGGACCTGTATGAGGCCACGCTGCAGGCAGAGTGGCTTCGCTGGGGGGAGGAGCTACAGGACAGACAGGACCTCCTCTTCTGGGATGCAGAGGGAGGGGGCTACTACTGCAGTGACCCCACAGACCCCACCGTACTGCTACGACTCAAGCAGGGTGAGTCTCTCTCAATAATGTTGGGTAGAAAAGTCATGAGGAATGGCTCTTCGATATCACTTTAACTGTGATTTATCAATACCCACTCAATATGTCATGTTTGCCAGGAGACTGGTGTTTTTCTGTCCTGGAGAAAAAAATATGTTTGTGTAAAAGCGCCAGGTCTAATGTTCTGAATGCCACAGCTCCATGTTTTATATCCAGTAATTGGATAGATGTGCACACATAGCTTTATGTTCATGACATTTCAGGACTTTTTGGGGAGTACACATTTTTGACCATTAAAAATGCTATTTACCCTAACCCTAACCTTAACCCCAAAAACCCTAGCCCTAACCTTAACGCCAAAACTCTAAACCTAACCCTTAAGCTTAAAATAGCATTTGAACAAATTCAGGACATGGAAAGGTTATAGTTTTCCTACCTTGTCAGGACATTCAGGTGAATTGTTAGGACATTTAGGTCCTGATAAGGTAGGAAAACAAGTACACATGCACACAAGCAGACAGACCGACAATAGCACAAACACTAGCACAAACAAACACACTGCCTTGCCTCTTGACTAATGGCACTGTGCAAATGGCTCTGACAAGAGTTGGATACCAAGGTAGAAAAAAAAGGAAAATGGAAAGATAAAAAAGCGAAAAAGATAATAATTATTCTTGTTTTAGCCAGTTGACAGATTAAAACTGACTTGTGTTTGTGTGTGTGTGCGACTGCACATTTTTAATGTGTGTGTGTGTGTGTGTGTGTGTGTGTGTGCCCGTGCCTGTGTGTGTGATTAGACGTGACATGCGAGGCCTTTCTCATCTCTGAGCATTGACGGGACCATTATGTTGCTCGCAATGCGTTGAATTCAGCTCCATTAGTGACGCTACGTCGCTGTGTGTGTGTGTGTGTGTGTGTGTTTCTGTCACAGGAAGATGGATTGCCCTACAGTCCAGTGGCACTCTGTATTTTACATCCTGACCCAAAGCTGTGTGTGTCTCACCCCGTTCCACCCCTCTCTGCTGTGTGTGTGTTTTTCACGGCAATCCACTGTTACTTGTGTGTATGATTTCTGCCATGGGGCACAGGGTGAGGAGAGATATGAAAAACGATTTAGTGGACCCTATATCCCCCCATGTGGTTATGCATGACTGTGTGTGCATAGGCCTCCTGCTTGGGGCTCACAGTATGAAATGAAATGTATAAAATTATTTAGTGGACTATAGCCTCTCGCATGTGTTGGTGCACGTGTTCCCTTGTGTGTGTGTGTATGTTTGTCTGTCTGAATCAAAAGCGGATGGCTTGTGTCAGTCATCACCATCACCATAATATTGCATTATTGTCGATACGATATGTCATCAAAAATAATATCCCGATATGTAACTATCAATTTTTTTTATTACCCCCCCATCACTAATGAGAAGAGCAGCGCTGTAATCTCATTGGCCGCCAAAAGGAGATAAACACCAATCACTTAACAGGACTGAGTCATGAGGGCACCTGTCAGTCACTTCATATCAACTCACACGTCACATCTGACACACATGCGCGCACACACACACACACACGCACGCACACATACAGGCACATCCACACACTCAGGCATAATCAGAACAAATGTTTTCCCGAGCAAATTTATGTAGATTAGCATTTAATCTTACTGCAAGAGTCACTTGTCAAAGATATTTCATTTGAAAAGTTGAAGTTGGCTCTGAGTCTGAATACAAAACAGTATACACTTTTTGATCTTTCACTAACATGAAATGACTGTCTTTATGTCTCTGTTTCTCTCAGACCAGGACGGTGCAGAGCCCAGTGCTAACTCTGTGTCTGCCTTGAACCTGCTGCGTCTGTCCCACTACAGTGGTCGTAAGGACTGGTCACAGCGGTCACAACAGCTACTGGCTGCCTTTTCTGACCGGCTGACCAGAGTCCCCATAGCCCTGCCAGAGATGGTCAGGGGCCTGATGGCTAACCACTACACACTCAAACAGGTAACACACATGTACGGTCCACCCAAACACACACACACAAACTCAAAGTTGTATAGTTTGGAGTGGAACAAACTAAACTTTTATCCTACGGCTGGATATTTGTGCTAAAAAAGGAGAGGAAAAAACATTTACAGAGAGAAAGAAAAAAGGCAAGAACATTGGAAGTGTTCTGTCCATCATATTTCACCTGCGGAGGAGAAGTCATCGAGGGGGCGGAGATAACAAGCTGTGTGTGTGTGTGTGTGTGTGTGTGTGTGTGTAAGTCAGATAGGGGGCGGATGATAACAAGCTAGGGATCAGACAAGGTTAGCCGAGCCCAGAACACACCTTCTCCTCTCTCGTTACTGCTACAACCACCACTGACCTCTCTAGCTCTACCTCTCTCTGGATCCTTCTCTCTTTTTCTCACTGTTTTTCTCTCTCTCTTTCTCGCTCTGTTTCTCTCTATCTCTTCTATTCTCTATTCCTCTCTTTCCTAAACCTCTTTATTGCTCTCTCGCTCAGTCTTTCTCCTCTGTCTTAGTATATTTTCCGCATCATTCATTAATTCATTCTCCCTTTAATGTTCTTTCACTTCTCTCTTCTCTTCCACCTCTCTCTCTCTCTCTCTCTCTCTCTCTAGATAGTCATCTGTGGCCAGAGCGATGCCCCGGACACCTCCAGTCTGCTAGCAACAGTCAACTCTCTGTTCCTTCCACACAAGGTATGACTAAAATGTAAAGGTACGAATTAAGGGCTCAATCCATCCTTAGGCAGTTTGAAGTAGCAATCCACCAGTACAGTACATCCTGACCAACCTGTCTTAATGAGTAATTACTAGTTAGTTATTACTTATTCTAAATTACTTATAATTACACACTCCCTCGGGCCTTATTGCTTATTTAAATGATTTCTGAGTTATTTAGGAGTGACACATCCTCTTGTCCTTAAGTTTGTCTCATAATGAGTGTTACAGCAATCATACCAAAAGGTCAGGTTGTCAAATTCATCTCACACATACACACACACTTTCATACTCACACACAGTCTCTCTCTCACACACACACACACACACACACACACACACACACACACACAGCAGGGCTGGTTGTGACAGTGCCTGGGGTGTTGGCTAACATCGTGTTGTTTAAATGTCAGGCACAGTGGCCTTGCTGTATCGCGAGTGATTAAGGCCTAAAATAATCCAAATTAAGCTACTGATTTAGAGAATGACCGATATTGGTTTTTAATGGCCGATACCAATTATTTTAGGTCAAAGAGGCCTATATTTTATGCCAATAATAAATATAATTAAATTTGAACATTTTGATGAGACATTTTCTCAGAGACAACCATGTATTCAATAACAAATACATTATACAACCATACAATCAATTTGACTTAGTTTTTAACAATTTAACTACATAACAACATAATGGTTATCATTATTTGAATGGTGCAAGTGCTGGTTCGGGTTTATTGTTTTATTTGTTTATTTTAATTTTTAAAAGTGTCACGTGTACATGTGACACTTACATGTCACGTGTAAGTTGTACGTTTATTATTATAGATCTCACCATGAACGCCCTACAGACTTCTACATGTACATTCTGGATTTTTTGTATTTATTGGCAGAGTAATCTAATCAATTAAATTTGTGTCGATTTAGCTAAAATAGGCCTATCACCTCTATAAAAAAAGATTAGGCTAGTTGATTTGCAGCCAGCCACCATTAGGCTACTGTGTAGATGAACACTACCGGTCAAAAGTTTTAGAACACCTCCTCATTCAAGGGTTTTTCTTTATTTTTACTATTTTCTACATTGTAGAATAATAGTGAAGACATCAAAACTATGAAATTACACATATGGAATCATGTAGTAACCAAAGAAGTGTTGAACAAATCAAAATATATTTTATATTTGAGGTTCAAATAGCCACCCTTTGCCTTGATGACAGCTTTGCACATTCTTGGCATTCTCTCAGCTAGCTTCACCTGGAATGCTTTTCCAACAGTCTTGAAGGAGTTCCCACATATGCTGAGCACTTGTTGGCTGCTTTTGCTTCACTCTGCGGTCCGACTCATCCCAAACCATCTCAGTTTGGTTGTGGTCGGGGGATTGTGGAGGCCAGGTCATCTGATGCAGCACTCCAGCACTCTCCTTCTTTGTAAAATAGCCCTTACACAGCCTGGAGGTGGGTTGGGTCATTGTCCTGTTGAAAAACCAAAAATCTCAAATTTGGACTCTAGACCAAAGGACAAATTTCCCTCTGAACAGTTGATGTTGAGATGTGTCTGTTACTTGAACTCTGTGAAGCATTTATTTGGGCTGCAATTTCTGAGGCTGGTAACGCTAATGAACTTTTCCTCTGCAGCAGAGGCAACTCTGGGTCTTCCATTCCTGTGGCGGTCCTCATGAGAGCCAGTTTCATCATAGTGCTTGATGGTTTTTGCAACTGCTCTTGAAGAAACTTTAAAAGTTCATGAAATGTTGCATATTGACTGACCTTCATGTCTTAAAGTAATGATGGACTGTCGTTTCTCTTTGCTTATTTGAGCTGTTCTTGCTATAATATGGACTTGGTCTTTTACCAAATAGGGCTATCTTTTGTACCTTGTCACAACACAACTGATTGGCTCAAACGCATTAAGAAGGAAAGAAATTCCACAAATTAACTTTTATGGCACACCTGTTAATTGAAATGCATTCCAGGTGACTACTTCATGAAGCTGGTTGAGAGAATGCCAAGCGTGAGCATAGCTGTCATCAAGGCAAAGGGTGGTTATTTGAATAATCTAAAATATATTTTGATTTGTTTAACACATCTTTTTGGTTACTACATGATTCCATATGTGTTATTTCATAGTTTTGATGTCTTGACTATTATTCTACAATGTAGAAAATAGTAAAAATAAAGAAAAACCCTTGAATGAGTAACTGTTCTAAAACTTTTGACTGGTAGTGTAGGCCTATTTCTAAAATAGGCCTAGTTGTTTCATTGTGTGAATAGTTTTTTCAGCTACCCTCCTTTTGTTAAAGGGATACTTCTGGATTTTGGCAATGAGGCCCTTTATCTACGTCTCCAGAGTCAGATGAACGTCTCTGCGTGCATTTTGAAGGAAGTTCCTATCTAGCGCAATTGCTAACTAGGGTTAGCGCAGTGACTGAAAGTCCCTCCAGTCATTGTGCTAAGGCTAGTTAGCATTGGCTCGTGAAACTACCTCTAACTTCCTTCATACTAGACACAGAGACATAAAAATGGTATCCACCAGTTCATCTGACTCTGGGGAAGTAAATTAAGGGCATCATTGCCAAAATCCAGAAGTATCTCTTTAATGTATCAATTGCCCGTTACATAGCCTGATCATTTATATCCAGTGCTTGACTTGGGCAGGTCGTCACCGGAGCTGAGTAGCCTACCAGCACCTCAAATCTTCTACTGAGCTCCTGTTTTTTTGTCAATGTCTTCGTTGTCTTTTCTGGTTCCTCTGTCCTGTCAATGCTGAGTGATCACGCATCCTCAGCACGGAAATATAATAAGGCTAATTTGCCTAAACGCAAATGTATGCCAGACCTATAAAAGTGGGGATGTTTGATAGCTGAGTATTTCTTGTTGGCTTAACACACCACTACCAATGAGCAAATCCTTTAGCCTACCTCTTAGAACCACAGTCCTGCTCAGCGGTGGTGGCAGGACTTTTTCACTGGGGTAGCTGTGGGGTAACCTGGCCATTGCATAGGGGTAGAGGGCTGCATTACCGCGGGACCCAGGGGCTCTGACAGAGATCATTGCGGCACAGTCTGCATTTTTCATGCTGCGGGCGGTCAGACAGACAACTTTCTTTTGTGCAGATTTTTAAAATGTGTGTTTGTGTGTTGTGTGCCGAAAGGAGGCTGCCTGCGCACTGTGATGGTGTGTGCGAGGCGAGCAGATTTATAATAATAAGGCTTTAATTATATAGGCTATATAATAAAGCCATTTAAACTTGTTTTCATTAGAATGGGATTTTTTGGAGACTGAGTTAATTTCACACTGCTCTACAAAGCAACAAAGGCTAAAACATCATCTTTTTTGATGATGAAAGCGCATATGCCTATAGGTTTGCTGCATGCAAAGATCTAGACCAATTTAACCTTTCTTTTTTATATTTAACCAGCTTAATTATTTTTTTATTTAACCAGGAATTTCACCTTTATTACACCAGATCGGTCTAATTGAGATGAACATTGAATAATAACTTATTCAATCGTTTTTCTCGTTAAAACAGACTGAGCAAAACATTTAATCTCATGCAAACAACCTATAGCCTGAAGATCTAAACGACAGGAAGGTTTTTGCCACACGCAGGCTGCAAACACAATGTCTCTTGTTTAAATAAACCAAGCCTCTCCAACCCTGTTCCTGTAGGTTTTTGTTTTAACCCCAGTTGTAACTAACCTGATTCAGCTTGTCAACCAGCTAATTATTAGAATTAGGTGCTCTAGATTAGGGTTGGAACAAAAACCTACAGGACGCTCCCCAGGAACAGGGTTGTAGAGCCCTGCTTAAACTACATTTGTTATTTCCATGATATTGTAAAACTTTGTTCGTTTAAACAGTACAAAACAATTGCTCTCAAACAACAGCTAGAGAGAGGGGGAAGAGATGGGTGAGTTGCCAGAGGAGATTCATCAATAACAAGAAGGGAACAGTGAAATATCCGCCAGAGTTTAGGCTACCCTTATCAATAAGTGGTTGCACAGATTTAGATAAAGCACTCACTCAAATTAAAATGTAGGCCTGGTGTCAAGATAACCACCTTGCTTCACAAAAATGGATCAACGGCAGATAGAATATGGATAGGTTGCGTGCATGTGTTTCTATTTTCTAATGGTTGTCAATGTCATCTTCATATAGCCTAGGCCTATATCACAGCTGTCTCCATATCTCCCCATAACTTTCCTCGTCAATTTATATGATAGGGTACGTTGATTTAGCGTTATCCTATAATGTAGACTTTTTGATATCCTACAGAAAGGATTTGAAGCTAAGACAAGGTTTTTAATACGTTATTTGAGAAAGGTGAAATGTGATTTGAGTGAGATGCGCTGCAGGCGGCTTTGATTGATTGGCCCTTTTAGGTGGGTGGGTGTGCATGTATGAGTTTGTTAATTATTTCTATGTCCATTCAGAAAGTTTCCTGAAATTGGTCTAGCCTATCTGGACTTCATCTCTTTAATCAGGTAGAAAGAAAACTGTAGGCAGCAAGCATCATGATGGTCGGCATGTGCAATTGAGGCATGATGACAGGTGCCAGTTTTGCGTTTCCTCTCTTATTAAATGGGGTGCAAAGAATGAAACGTAGCCACGCTCCTTTCACGATTCATCCTATAGCATAATTATCCTCATATTTTCAGTAGTATATTATTTTTCCAGTAGGCCTAGTATATGATTTTTCTCTCATTACGGCGGCCTCTCTAGCCACTTTGAACAGCATACCCTATTGCCACTGAGAATGACCGCAGCAGCCTATACTTTGCGAGTGGCTGCCTGCTGACACTTGTGCGCACGCACACCAACACACCCACACACTCAATACAATTATGTTATCGTAATGGTGAGGTAGTCTGCTGCTGTTAGCAATCATTTCTTTGGAAAGTAAATGCTATAATGCCAATTTATTTACATTGTAACATGTACCTTGGTGGTATCTCAGTTCAGTGGGGTAATGGGAACATATAGTAGATCACATCATAGAGATAGTCAATAAGGATTACCTCCAGCACCAGTAACAACCAGTACAAATGAACTAGTAGAGAGAATCTCTGCAGCACTGGATAAGCCATGAGTAGAATAATGCCCCACAAGAGAAAAGAGAGAAAATAAAAGGAGACCGTTGGGATCCATGTTCAAATGCACTGGAAGTTCTGGGAGAGCAATTTCAACTCTAGCTAAGAGGGTTAGGGATAACGCAGGACCTTCTGATGTTTCTGGTGTTTAAAATGAGGAGCGAAGAAAGAGGGAGAGAAAATAGAAACCCTTGGTGGGGCCGATATCGTCATGAATGGAAGGAGAGAGGTTCTCATTTTAACGAGCGTATATTGAGAGAGAGAAAGAAGGAACGAAAGAAAGAGGGTACCACAGAGATGCATCTCCAGATGCAGACAAAACAGGAAGTAATTAGCAGTACCATTGGACACAAACACACACACATCACAGGGGAGAAGCCTTGGACGGGCAGAATTTTGCTCTGCCCAGAGTTCCCCTGAGTGGCGCAGTGGTCTAGCTGTGCCACTAGAGATCCTGGTTCGAATCCAGGCTCTGTCGCAGCCGGCCGCGACCGGGAGACTCATGGCCAGCGCACAATTGGCCTAGCGTTGTCCAGGGTAGGGGAGGGAATGGCCGGCAGGGATGTAGTTCAGTTGATAGAGCATGGCGTTTGCAACGCCAGGGTTGTGGGTTCGATTCCCACGGGGGACCAGTATGAAAAAAAATAATATATATATGTATTCACTAACTGTAAGTCGCTCTGGATAAGAGCGTCTGCTAAATGACTAAAATGTAAATGTAAGTACCCCCTCATGTGCGTTTTACCAGTAAGCCTATGGTCTCATGAGTCTTCTCAAGTACCGCCTATGGATAGGGCAAGTACCCCCAGGGTCCTAGTACCCCTGGTTGGGAACCCCTGATTTAACAGGCCTCCTGAGTACAATATCGCGCCCTAGAGGGAGAACTAATGTTCCCATAACATCTGATAGGAGAGGAAGGGAGGGAGAGAGAGGGGAAGAGGGAGAGAGGAAAGGAGGAGAAAAAGAGAGGGAGAATAAGGTGGAGGAGAAAGGGAGGAGGGAAAAGAGAGGGAGGATAAGGTGGAGGAGAAAGGGAGGAGGGAAAAGAGAGGGAGGATAAGGTGGAGGAGAAAGGGAGGAGGGAAAAGAGGGAGGATAAGGTGGAGGAGAAAGGGAGGAGGGAAAAGAGGGAGGATAAGGTGGAGGAGAAAGGGAGGAGGGAAAAGAGAGGGAGGATAAGGTGGAGGAGAAAGGGAGGAGGGAAAAGAGAGGGAGGATAAGGTGGAGGAGAAAGGGAGGAGGGAAAAGAGAGGGAGGATAAGGTGGAGGAGAAAGGGAGGAGGGAAAAGAGAGGGAGGATAAGGTGGAGGAGAAAGGGAGGAGGGAAAAGAGAGGGAGGATAAGGTGGAGGAGAAAGGGAGGAGGGAAAAGAGCGAATGAAGGACATGAGAGAAAGAGAAGAGAGCGAAGGAAAGATGAGGAAATAAAATAACAAAGGAAGAAGCGTGAGAAGGGGAGAGTGTTCTCCACGACACATTAGGCAGAGTGAGAGAAGATGTAGTTTAATTCAATTCTAATCATGAAGTCATCTGTTAGTCAGGGCTGAGGCAAGGCAGGGTTAATTGTGGGGAATGAGCTGTGTACAGTTTGATGCATTCTAGCACAAGCGCGCACACACACATACTTTGTTTATTCCATTTCTATTCATTGCTACACTCTAGAGCCCTCAAACTCAACTCTGGACCTCTAAGCCAGTTCCACAGCGTTTTTTCATTGTTTTAGACCTGATTTAGACCTGGGAAACCCGGTGGGTGCAGTTAATTATCAGGTAGAACAGAAAGCCAGCAGGCTCTGGACCTCGTAGGGTAAGAGTTGAATACCCCTGCTCTAGAGTTTAGAAGCACCCCTAACCCCCCAAATAAATTAATGCTTCAGACAATGATGTGTAAAATTGGCCTTGATTGTAATTGCTGTGTGCAAAATGTTGGTAAATGTTCTATTAAAGGCCAATATGGGTTGATTATCAGGGTTGCTAGTTGTGCCTAATCTTTTTACGACGGTTACAAGTAAACACACATCGTCTTTTAACAAGTACCTGATCTCTCTTACACTCTCTATCTTTCGCACTGAATCTCTTTCCCTTTCTCAGTCTTTCTTCTTTAGTCTTCCTTTTCACACCCTCTCTCTAACTCACTTGCTCTTTCTATCGTAAGGGAATAGGGATTAGCAGTATTTTCCACTAGTGCCGGATGTCGGCTATACAGCCGATTTACAGAGTCATTTTCAGCCGGGTACTTTTTCCACTTAAATTAACTAGGCTACTTTTCAATTCGCTAGTCAGAAAAAAAGTCTGCTGAGCCCGATCCTGCTAGAATGAACGATATGCATATTCTAGCAATCTATTGATAGGACAGGCGCCTGTCAGTCACAAAGTGAGCGATGACAGGGAAACACTAATGGTTTGACAGTCTGCTGTCGGTCCCGCCTCTCAGTACCTGGGTGTGTGCGTGCTGTGTTTGCAGTTGAATTTCTACACGGAGGGAGAGAGCATGAAATTGCACGTCCCATATAATGTGAGTGAATTTGCACGTCCAATATAATGTGGTAATGAGTCGAAATCCACATAGCCTATTGTTTTCTGGTTCATTCAGTTATTTTATTTCACATGCAGGGTCTGACATTAACGATGGCTTGCTGGCCCGGGGCCACTAAAACATGCTGGGCCAGTGGATCTCGTCAGTCACTGGCCCCAGTATCTTTTCAGCGCATTTTTGCATTCCAGTTCATAATTTACCTGCTCTGTCGCAGTCTATTTACATTTTACATTTTAGTCATTTAGCAGACGCTCTTATCCCAAGAGCGACTTAGTTAGTGAGTGCATACATTTTCATACTGGCCCCCCGTGGTTAACGAACCCACAACCCTGGCGTTGCAAGCGCCATGCTCTACCAACTGAGCTACATGGGACCATTGAAGACTACACACGTAAATGTCATGCTATTTGTATTTGAGAAATCTGATTGGGCGTTCATTCAAGCACCACCACGCTCCAGCTAGTCACAACTTCTCGAGCAGTACATGAGTTGATGTCTCGCTGAGCTTTTTTATTTTAGGGAAAGTGATTTATAAAAGTGAAGCTCCAATAGTGAACATACTAGCAATATGCTGGCTACTGTTGATAGTCTGCAAAAAGAAAGCTACAAAAAGTCACCTGGCATTCCTCTTGCAATGTTTTTCATGGTTCAGGATCCTTAGTTCCAGTGAAGGCAAATCTTAACGCTACGCTACAGCATACAATGACATTCTAGACGATTCTGTTTTTCTAAATTCGTGGCAACCGTCTGGAGAAGGCCCTTTCCTGTTTCAGCATGACAATGCCCCCGTGCACAAAGCGAGGTCCATACAGAAATGGTTTGTCGAGATTGGTGTTGAAGAACTTGACTGGCCTGCACAGAGCCCTGACCTCAACCCCATCAAACACCTTCAGGATGTATTGGAACGCCGACTGCGAGCAAGGCCTAATCGCCCAACATCAGTGCCCAACCTCACTAATGCTCTTGTGACTGAATGGAAGCAAGTCCCCGCAGCAATGTTCCAACATCTAATGGAAAGCCTTACCAGAAGAGTGGAGGCTGTTATAGCAGCAAACGGGGAACCAACTCCATGTTAATGCCCATGATTTTGGAATGAGATGTTCGACGAGCAGGGTCCACATACTATTGGTCATGTAGTGTACCTACTTTAGAAACAAAAATTAATGCAATTAATATAATGCAATTTCTAAAGAATAGAGTAAGGACTTGCATTGCTAAATTATATTACACAGTTTTTTAATACATATCATAATAACCAAATGTAGCCTATTACCGTAATAGCTGGATATAGAGAGAAAGCATGCCAACCTATAGGTCCTGATGACCCCAATGCATTTAAGAACTACACAATGTCCGGGCCGGTAGAAATTCTGGTCGGGCCAGTGAGAAAAAAAAGTTAACGTTCGACCTTGGCGTGTTTCATATGCAGCCACAGGGTGGTGGCGCATAGGCTATTTACTGTGCTTTGATTGACAAACAGCAAGCTTGACTAGTTTACAAAAGGTGTCGAACTGACTGAATAAAGTCGATCTCATATATCCTTGCCATTCGTAAATCATACAACGTAGTTGTATAAAAATATAAACTCAATATGCAACAATTTCAAAGATTTTACTGAGTTAAAGTTCATATAAGGAAATCAGTCAAATGAAATACATTCATAAGGCCCTAATCTATGGATTCACATGACTGGGAATACAGATATACAGTGGGGGAAAAAAGTATTTAGTCAGTCACCAATTGTGCAAGTTCTCCCACTTAAAAAGATGAGAGTGGACTGTAATTTTCATCATAGGTACACGTCAACTATGACAGACAAATTGAGGGGAAAAAATCCAGAAATTCACATTGTAGGATTTTTAATGAATTTATTTGCGAATTATGGTGGAAAATAAGTATTTGGTCACCTACAAACAAGCAAGATTTCTGGCTCTCACATACCTGTAACTTCTTCTTTAAGAGGCTCCTCTGTCCTCCACTCGTTACCTGTATTAATGGCACTTGTTTGAACTTGTTATCTGTATAAAAGACACCTGTCCACAACCTCAAACAGTCACACTCCAAACTCCACTATGGCCAAGACCAAAGAGCTGTCAAAGGACACCAGAAACAAAATTGTAGACCTGCACCAGGCTGGGAAGACTGAATCTGCAATAGGTAAGCAGCTTGGTTTGAAGAAATCAACTGTGGGAGCAATTATTAGGAAATGGAAGACATACAAGACCACTGATAATCTCCCTCGATCTGGGGCTCCACGCAAGATCTCACCCCGTGGGGTCAGAATGATCACAAGAACGGTGAGCAAAAATCCCAGAACCACACGGGGGGACCTAGTGAATGACCTGCAGAGAGCTGGGACCAAAGTAACGAAGCCTACCATCAGTAACGCACTACGCCGCCAGGGACTCAAATCCTGCAGTGCCAGACGTGTCCCCCTGCTTAAGCCAGTACATGTCCAGGCCCGTCTGAAGTTTGCTAGAGTGCATTTGGATGGATGATCCAGAAGAGGATTGGGAGAATGTCATATGGTCAGATGAAACCAAAATAGAACTTTTTGGTAAAAACTCAACTCGTCGTGTTTGGAGGACAAAGAATGCTGAGTTGCATCCAATGAACACCATACCTACTTTGAAGCATGGGGGTGGAAACATCATGCTTTGGGGCTGTTTTTCTGCAAAGGGACCAGGACGACTGATCCGTGTAAAGGAAAGAATGAATGGGGCCATGTATCGTGAGATTTTGAGTGAAAACCTCCTTCCATCAGCAAGGGCATTGAAGATGAAACGTGGCTGGGTCTTTCAGCATGACAATGATCCCAAACACACCGCCCGGGCAACGAAGGAGTGGCTTCATAAGAAACATTTCAAGGTCCTGGAGTGGCCTAGCCACTAGTTGAAAGTCCGTGTTGCCCAGCGACAGCCCCAAAACATCACTGCTCTAGAGGAGATCTGCATGGAGGAATGGGCCAAAATACCAGCAACAGTGTGTGAAAACCTTGTGAAGACTTACAGAAAACGTTTGACCTGTGTCATTGCCAATAAAGGGTATATAACAAAGTATTGAGAAACTTTTGTTATTGACCAAATACTTATTTTCCACCATAATTTGCAAAGAAATTCATTAAAAATCATACAATGTGATTTTCTGGATTTTTTTCTCCTCATTTTGTCTGTCATAGTTGACGTGTACCTATGATGAAAATTACAGGCCTTGTACAATTGGTGGCTGACTAAATACTTTTTTCCCCCACTGTATATCTGTTGGTCACAGATACCTTAAAAAAAAAATAGGGCCGTGGATCAGAAACCAGTCAGTATCTGGTGTGACCACCATTTGCCTCATGCAGCGCGACACATCTCCTTTGCATAAAGTTAATCAGGTTGTTGATTGTGGACTGTGGAATGTTGTCCCACTCTTATTCAATGGCTGTGTGAAGTTGCTGGATATTGTTGGGAACTGGAACACACTGTACACGTCGATCCAGAGCATCAGATATCCCCCTTTCCCTTTCCCAAACATGCTCAATGTGTGACATGTCTGGAGGAAGAACTGAGACATTTTCAGCTTCCAGGAATTGTGTACAGATCCTAGCGACATGGGGCCGTGCATTATCAGGCTGAAACATGAGGTGGTGGCAGCAGATGAATGGCACGACAATGGGCCTCAGAATCTCGTCACGGTATCTCTGTGCATTCGAATTGCCATTGATAAAATGCAATAGTGTTCATTGTCCGTAGCTTATGCCTACCCATACCATAACCCCACCGCTATCATGGGGCACTCTGTTCACAAACCGCTCGCTCACCCGACAGTGCCATCTGCCCGGTGCAGTTGAAACCGGGATTCATCCGAGAAGAGTACAGTGGAGGCTAGCATTTTCCCACTGAAGTCGGTTACGACACCGAACTGCAGTCAGGTCAAGACCCTGGTGAGGACGACAAGCACGCAGATGAGCTTCCCTGAGACGGTTTCTGACAGTTTGTGCAGAAATTATTTGGTTGTGCAAACCCACAGTTTGATCAGCTGTCCGGGTGGCTGGGCTCAGACGATCCTGCAGGTGAAGGACTGGGCTGGCGTGGTTACACGTGGTCTGTGGTTGTGAGGCCAGTTGGACGTACTGCCAAATTCTCTAAAACGACGTTGGCGGCGGCCTATGGTAGATAAATTAACATAAAATTATCTGGCAACAGCTCTGGTGGACATTCCTGCAGTCAGCATCCCAATTGCGTGATCCCTCAAAACTTGAGACATCTGTGGCACTGTGTTAGTGACATAACTGCACATTGTAGAGTGGCCTTTTATTGTCCCTAGCACAAGGTGCACTTGTGTAATGACCATGCTGTTTAATCAGATTCTTGATATGCCACACCTGTCAGGTGGATGGATTATCTTGGCAAAGGAAAAATGCTCACTAACAGGGATGTAAACAAATTTGTGCACAACATTTTAGAGAAATACGTTTTTTGTGCGTATGGAACATTTCTTGGATCTTTTATTTCAGCTCATGAAACATGGGACCAACATTTTACATGTTGCGTTAATGATTTTGTTCAGTGTATATTTCCATGGTATCGCATCCGGACAAGTAAACTAAAGATCTCATTTGTATTTTCGATTTGAAGTCCATTAGGACTTGCCAGACAGTGACGTTAAAGTGAGTGACTCTTCAGTTGCCTAGCGAATTGCATCGGTAAGAGAGCTGTTCATTTGGGTCCCTAATTTGCAACCTTTTAGGCTTTTTGGCGATTATCTGCAAATAAATGATAAACATTCTATGAAGATAGTGAATCCTCCTCACTGCAGGAACAAAAGGTAGGCTAGTGTAGAGCTCCTCACTCTGGTCCAAAATATGATAAAAGAAAACGGATTTAATTGTTTTAAAAGGTAATGATACTTATACAATATTTTATTTTTTGTAATATTTTCTTTTACTTTTCTTTGACAATAAACAAAAACATACATAGACAAAAACAATAGACAACTTAACATTTGCGTGCGTACATACATACATACATTTCAACAAACATTAATGACATCACCCAATGGGTTGGGCAATAATATTTGTGTATCTCACTGCACGGATAGACGGATTAAAAGTAAACTTACATTTTAAAACTTCTGAAAGTCAGCCTTCTAACTCTGCCCATAACTTTTGGACTTTATAGCACTCACAGAAGGCATGAATTATTGAGTCATTGTTAGTTTTACACTTAAGACATGACTGCTGTTGTCGTGACGTGATTTAACATTAATCTGATAACTGTTATTTCTCTAATTTACTATGTTTAATTGTTACCCGATTTAAAATTAATCATGTAACAATTAACTCATTAGGATTTGGGGCACCAAGGGAGAATTTGTTTAACGAGTTACCATCTCCCAAATTAACTCTAGAAGATATATAGATATCTCTTACGTCAATAAGTCACTTATTAGTCATTACCTCATATCAAATAATTCTGAACGTCGCATAGTCCTTGCATCCGCACAAACCCCAGCCTTACTGATCATTCCGTACCACACAAATTGGTTTAATTATTTATTTACTAACTAACTAAATGATTACATAGGATACACACACACACGGTATAGGTTATTGATTAGAAACTTAACACAATGGAAAAGGGTCCCTAGTGGACTAACACATGACTGCTTGTTCCCCGAAAGATGGATGAGTATAAAGAGAGAAAGAGAACCACAACACTTCTGCATTTGGAAACTACGCGCTTGGTAATCATAATACTTTGCACCCTAACCGCCCCCTGTTTGGAGAAGAAGTCATGAATGTATTTACGTGTCTGAATGTCTGCCTTCGTAGTTTTATTTCTGTTGGACCCAAGCCTTCTTGGGAAGGGTCCGGTTGGGCCTTCTCTCAAACTTGGAGTGGGAGTCTCTGATTGTCACCAGAGGTCACAATGTCCTTCTTCTTAGTTGTCCGTGGCTTAAATGACTGGTCATGTAGTCTGGGCGAAAACCAACAGGGTGGTGTTTCCTTTCACTCGTTCTGGAAGAGTGGTCCTCTGAAGACAGCTAATCAGCCATGTCGATGATCCCCAGTGGGGTGATGAGAGAAGTGTAGTAGACGATGGTTTGAAAAGAGTAACAGGATGGTCCTACTTAAATTCACCTTCTTCGATACAGTACTTAGAACAGCTACTCAGCCGTAACATTGATTGTTAGAGAGGCGACTTTGTCGTCTTCACCTCGTGTTGATTTTCAGGGTCGTAACCAATGGAGACCTAAGCTTCAGCTTGAGTCCGTCTGGTCTGATATGTTAATGCTTAACTCATCTTTTTATACACTCTGGTTAAAAGGGGGTGCTCCGTCATGCAGACACGCTCTCTCGGCTCCCTCGGGCGTGGCTAATTACTTGTGCAAACAATTCTCAAAACGATGATCTCGTTAGAAAACTAAAATCATTCCTATCTTAACAAAATTACTCTCATCATTCTTCAGATTTCATATACAACATAAAAGACGAAACTTGACATACAGTGCTATGAAAAAGTATTTGCCCCCTTTTCTAATTTCCTCTACTTTTGCATATTTATGATACTGAATGTTATCAGATCTTCAACCAAAACCTAATATTAGATAAAGGGAACATAAGTGAACAAATAACACAACAATTACATGTTTATTTCATAAACAAAGTTATACAACACCCAATTCCCCTGTGTGAAAAAGTAATTGCCCCCTTACACTCAATAACTGGTTGTGCCACCTTTAGCTGCAATGACTCCAACCAAATGCTTCCTGTAGTTGTTGATCAGTCTCTCACGTCGCTATGGAGGAATTTTGGCCCACTCTTCCATGCAGAACTGCTTTAACTCAGTGACGTGTGGGTTTTCAAGCATGAACTGCTCGTTTCAAGTCCTGCCACAACATCTCAATTGGGATTAGGTCTGGACTTTGACTAGGCCATTTCAAAACTTCCAATTTGTTGCTTTTTAGCAATTTTCATTTAGACTTGATTGTGTGTTTTGGATCATTGTCTTGCTACATGACCCAGCTGCGCTTCAGCTTCAGCTCACAGACGGATGGTCTGACATTCTCCTGTAGAATTCTCTGATACAGAGCAGAATTCATTGTTCCTTCTATTAAGGCATCCACAAACCATCACACCACCACCACCATGCTTGACCTTTGGTATGATGTTCTTACTGTGGAATGCAGAGTTTGGTTTTCGCCAGGCATTACTGGAACCATGTCGTCCAAAAAGTTATACATTTGAATCATCTGTCCATAGAACATTCTTCCAAGAGTCTTGATGATCATCCAGGTGCTTTTTGGCAAACTTGAGTCAACTTTTTGGACGAGATGGGTCCCATTATGCCTGGCGAAAACCAAATGTCTTGTAATTCATCAGATAATGTATATTAATTACGCTTTGGATGGTGTAACAATACACCCAGTCACTACAAAGATACAGGCGTCCTTCCTAACTCAGTTGCCGGAGAGAAAGGAAACCGCTCAGGGATTTCACCATGAGACCAATGGTGATTTTAAAACAGTTACAGAGTTTAATGGCTGTGATAAAACTGAGAATGGATCAACCACATTGTAGTTACTCCACAATACGAACCTAAATGACAGAGTGAAAAGAAGGAAGTCTGTACGAAAATATTCCAAAACATGTGTTCTTTTTGCAATAAGGCACTAAAGTAATACTGCAAAAAATGTGGCAAAGAAATTTACTTTTTTCCTGAATACAAAGCATTATGTTTGGGGAAAATCCAATACATCACTGAGTACGACTCGTCATATTTTCAAGTATGGTGGTGGCTGTGTCATGTTATGGATATGCTCATCATCAGCAAGGACTAGGGTTTTTTTGGGGGGATAAAAAAAAAAAACAGTAGAGCACAGGCAAAATCCTTGAGGAAAACCTGGTTCAGTCTGCTTTCCAACAGACACTGGGAGACAAATTCACCTTTCAGCAGGACAATAACCTAAAACCCAAGGTCATATGGAGTTGCTTACCAAGATGACATTGAAGGTTCCTGAGTGGCCTAGTTACAATTTTGACTTAAATCGGCTTGAAAATCTATGGCAAGACTTGAAAAAGACTGTCTAGAATGATGAACAACCAACTTGACAGAGCTTGAAGAGTTTCAAATAGAATAATGGACAAATATTGTACAATCCAGGTGTATAAATCTCTTAGAGACTTAACCAAAAAGACACAGCTGTAATCGCTGCCAAAGGTGATTCTAACATGTATTGACTCAGGGGGTTGAATACTTATCTAATCAAGATATATTAGTGTTTTATTTGTCATTCATCTTTAAAAAATTCCGATTTCTTTTTCGATTATGACATTAGAGTATTTTGTGTAGATCGTTGAAAAAAAAGACAAATCAATTTTAATCCCAATTTGTAACGCAACAAAATGTGGAAAAAATAAATGGGTGTGAATAATTTCTGAAGGCAATGTAAGTTCTGTGGTCAGTTTGTAACACCTTGTGAATTAAATTAAAGTATAGTGGCTAGGGCAGAGTTTTCCAAACTCGGTCTTGGGGACCCCAAGGGGTACACATTTTTGTTTTTGCCCTAGCACTACAGAGCTGAGTCAAATAATCAAAGCTTAATGATGGGTTGGTTATTTGAATCAGCTGTGTAGTGCTAGGGCAAAAACCAAAACGTGCACCCCTTGGTGTCCCCAGCACCGAGTTTGGGAAACACTGGGCTAGTGGGGCTCTACTTGGGGAGTGTGGGTCTGCCGAAAGACCGAAGTGAGATGAGTGATGCCACCGCGTCCCGATCCATAGGATAGAGCCCCTCTCCACTCTCACCAATAACCACCATTGAATCTTAGCTATAATGACAAACAAGGAATAATAATGACTCGACATCCTCTTCTAATCTAACCAGAACTCTTATTCATTTTACAGCAGATTTTTAAGTCACAAAAATGTTATAATTTTACATTGTAGTATAGATGAATCCTTCCATCCCTCTCTCCCAAGCTAAACTTATCCTCCTCCCAGTTGTCCTCCCCCCTTTACCGCATCCAAGCCAAGCTTGTCCCAACCGCCCACGCTTGCCCACCCAAGCCAAACTTGTCTCAACCTCCCATCCTTGCCCACCCAAGCTAAGCTTGTCCCTACCTCCCATCCTTGCACACCCTTACCCACCCAAGCCAAGCTTGTCCCAACCTCCCATCTTTTCCCACCCTTCTTTCCTCTCAGACACACTTACACCCCATCCAGCCATCAATTTACTCATCCATTCTCATTCATTCCCACACAACACCCTATGCATCCACACACCCATTCTCTCCCACCCTCCTACACATATTCATATTCACCATCCCTCACTCCTCCCTCACACTCCCATTCATATATATACACACACACGTAAACAGACACGCACATCCATAGAACAGTTAATGACATACATGCTATATTTCACCCCTTGAAATGCCTTTTCAGTGTCCATGTAGCCCATTGGCATCAGCTACTTCTATCATTACTTCATAGAGAAGAACAGTTGCTTGGGGAAAATATAGACAATATAGGTCTACTGATTTAATCAACGTGTTGACAGTGGAGTAGTCAAATGCTGCTTTCTGTGTAGCAAAGCCCATGTTTAACACCTGCTTCATTCTTCAATCATACCTATATTGCAGATAGCTGAGAAAATGCCTCTTAAAAGGAAGCTTGAAGCCTGTGGAAGTCAGCAGACTCTTACAGGATTCTACCTTTTTCCTGTGTTGTAAATCAAATCAAATTTTATTTGCCACATGCTCCGAATACAACAGGTGTAGACATTACAGTGAAACGCTTACTTACAAGCCCTTAACCAACAATGCATTTTTGAAAGATAAAAAATAAATAAAGTGTTAAGTAAAAAAAAGAAAAGCAAATAACTACAGAGCAGCAGTAAAATAAAATAACAGTAGGGAGGCTATATACAGGGGGGTACCGGTGCAGAGTCAATGTGCGGGGGCACCGGCTAGTGGAGGTAATTGAGGTAATATGTACAGCGAGGGAAAAAAGTATTTGATTCCCTGCTGATTTTGTACGTTTGCCCACTGACAAAGAAATGATCAGTCTATAATTTTAATGGTAGGTTTATTTGAACAGCGAGAGACAGAATAACAACAAAAAAATCCAGAAAAACGCATGTCTGGTTATAAATTGATTTGCATTTTAATGAGGAAAATAAGTATTTGACCCCTCTGCAAAACATGACTTAGTACTTGGTGGCAACTTGTTGGCAATCACAGAGGTCAGACGTTTCTTGTAGTTGTCCACCAGGTTTGCACACATCTCAGGAGGGATTTTGTCCAACTCCTCTTTGCAGATCTTCTCCAAGTCATTAAGGTTTCGAGGCTGACGTTTGGCAACTCGAACCTTCAGCTCCCTCCACAGATGTTCTATGGGATTAAGGTCTGGAGACTGGCTAGGCCACTCCAGGACCTTAATGTGCTTCTTCTTGAGCCACTCCTTTGTTGCCTTGGTCGTGTGTTTTGGGTCATTGTCATGCTGGAATACCCATCCACGACCCATTTTCAATGCCCTGGCTGAGGGAAGGAGGTTCTCACTCAAGATTTGACGGTACATGGCCCCGTCCATCGTCCCTTTGATGCGGTGAAGTTGTCCTGTCCCCTTAGCAGAAAAACACCCCCAAAGCATAATGTTTCCACCTCCATGTTTGACGGTGGGGATGGTTTTCTTGGGGTTATAGGCAGCATTCCTCCTCCTCCAAACACGGCGAGTTGAGTTGATTCCAAAGAGCTCAATTTTGGTCTCATCTGACCACAACACCTTCACCCAGTTCTCCTCTGAATCATTCAGATGTTCATTGGCAAACTTCAGACGGGCATGTAATATGTGCTTTCTTGAGCAGGGGGACCTTGCAGGCCTTGCAGGCGCTTTCAGTCCTTCACGGCGTAGTGTGTTACCAATTGTTTTCTTGGTGACTATGGTCCCAGCTGCCTTGAGATCATTGACAAGATCCTCCCGTGTAGTTCTGGGCTGATTCCTCACCGTTCTCATGATCATTGCAACTCCACGAGGTGAGATCTTGCATGGAGCCCCAGGCCGAGGGAGATTGACAGTTATTTTGTTTTTCTTCCATTTGTGAATAATCACACCAACTGTTGTCACCTTCTCACCAAGCTGCTTGGCGATGGTCTTGTAGCCCATTCCAGCCTTGTGTAGGTTTACAATTTTGTCCCTGACATCCTTGGAGAGCTCTTTGGTCTTGGCCATGGTGGAGAGTTTGGAATCTGATTGATTGATTGCTTCTGTGGACAGGTGTCTTTTATACAGGTAACAAGCTGAGATTAGGAGCACTCCCTTTAAGAGTGTGCTCCTAATCTCAGCTCATTACCTGTATAAAAGACACATGGGAGCCAGAAATCTTTCTGATTGAGAGGGGGTCAAATAGTTATTTCCCTCATTAAAATGCAAACCAATTTATAACATTTTTCACATGCGTTTTTCTGGATTTTGTTGTTGTTATTCTGTCTCTCACTCTTCAAATAAACCTACCATTAAAATTATAGACTGATCATTTCTTTGTCAGTGGGCAAACGTAAAAAATTAGCAGGGGATCAAATACTTTTTTCCCTCACTGTACATGTGGGTAGAGTTAAAGTGACTATGCATAAATAATAAAGTAGCTGCAGCGTAAAAGAGGGGGGTGGGGGGGCAGTGCAAATAGTCCGGGTAGCAATGATTAGCTGTTCAGGAGTCTTATGGCTTGGGGGTAGAAGCTGTTGAGAATCCTTTTGGACCTAGACTTGGCGTTCCGGTACCACTTGCCGTGCGGTAGCAGAGAGAACAGTCTATGACTAGGGTGGCTGGAGTCTTTGACAATTTTGAGGGCCTTCCTCTGACACCGCCTGGAATAGAGGTCCTGGATGGCAGGAAGCTTGGCCCCAGTGATGTACTGGGCCGTACGCACTACCCTCTGTAGTGCCTTGCGGTCGGAGGCCGAGCAGTTGCCATACCAGGCGTGATGCAACCAGTCAGGATGCTCTTGATGGTGCAGCTGTAGAACCTTTTGAGGATCTGAGTACCCATGCCAAATCTTTTCAGTCTCCTGAGGGGGAATAGGCTTTGTCGTGCCCTCTTCACGACTGTCTTGGTGTGTTTGGACCATGATAGTTCGTTGGTGATGTGCACACCAAGGAACTTGAAGCTCTCAACCTGTTCCACTACAGCCCGTCGATGAGAATGGGGGCGTGCTCAGTCCTCAATTTTTTCCTGTAGTCCACAATCATCTCCTTTGTCTTGATCACGTTGAGGAAGAGGTTGTTATCCTGGCACCACACGGCCAGGTCTCGGACCTCCTCCCTATAGGCTGTCTCATCGTTGTCGGTGATCAGGCCTACCACTGTTGTGTCGTCAGCAAACTCAATGATGGTGTTGGAGTCGTGCCTGGCCATGCAGTCATGGGTGAACAGGGAGTACAGGAGGGGACTGAGCACGCACCCCTGAGGGGCCCCCGTGTTGAGGATCAGCGTGGCAGATGTGTTGTTACCTACCCTTACCACCTGGGGGCAGCCCGTCAGGAAGTCCAGGATCCAGTTGCAGAGGGAGGTGTTTAGTCCCAGGATCCTTAGCTTAGTGATGAGCTTTGAGGGCACTATGGTGTTGAACGCTGAGCTGTAGTCAATGAACAGCATTCTCACGTAGGTGTTCCTCTTGTCCAGGTGGGAAAGGGCAGTGTGGAGTGCAATAAAGATTGCATCGTCTGTGGATCTGTTGGGGCGGTATGCAAATTAGAGTGGGTCTAGGGTTTCTGGGATAATGGTGTTGACGTGAGCCATGACCAGCCTTTCAAAGCACTTCATGGCTACAGACGTGAGTGCTACGGGTCGGTAGTCATTTAGGCAGGTTATCTTAGTGTCCTTGGGCACAGGGACTATGGTGGTCTGCTTGAAACATGTTGGTATTACAGACTCAGTCAGGGACATGTTGAAAATGTCAGTGAAGACACTTGCCAGTTGGTCAGCACATGCTCGGAGTACACGTCCTGGTAATCCGTCTGGCCCTGCGGCCTTGTGAATGTTGACCTGCTTAAAAGTCTTACTCACATCGGCTACGGAGAGCGTGATCACATAGTCATCCGGAACAGCTGGTGCTCTCATGCATGCTTCAGTGTTGCTTGCCTCGAAGCGAGCATAGAAGTGGTTTAGCTCGTCTGGAAGTCTTGTGTCACTGGGCAGCTCACGGCTGTGCTTCCCTTTGTAGTCTGTAATAGATTTCAAGCCCTGCCACATCCGACGAGCATCAGAGCCGGTGTAGTACGATTCAATCTTAGTCCTGTATTGACTCTTTGCCTGTTTGATGGTTCGTCGGAGGGCATAGCGGGATTTCTTATAAGCGTCCGGGTTAGAGTCCCGCTCCTTGAAAGCGGCAGCTCTACCCTTTAGCTCAGTGCGGATGTTGCCTGTAATCCATGGCTTCTGGTTGGGGTATGTACGTACGGTCACTGTGGGGACGACGTCATTGATGCACTTATTGATGAAGCCAGTGACTGATGTGGTGTACTCCTCAATGCTATCTGAAGAATCCCGGAACATATTCCAGTCTGTGCTAGCAAAACAGTCCTGTAGCTTAGCATCTGCGTCATCTGACCACTTTTTTTATTAACCAAGTCACTGGTGCTTCCTGCTTTAGTTTTAAGGTAAAGGTGGTTTAGAGTATTTTTTCCTCTGGTTGCACATTTAACATGCTGGTAGAAATTAGGTAGAACGGATGTAAGTTTCCCTGCATTAAAGTCCCCAGCCACTAGGAGCGCTGCCTCTGGATGAGCATTTTCCTGTTTACTTATGGCCTTATACAGCTCATTGAGTGCAATCTTAATGCCAGCATCGGTTTGTGGTGGTAGATAGACAGCTACGAAAAATATAGATGAAAAGTCTCTTGGTAAATAGTGTGGTCTACAGCTTATCATGAGATACTCTACCTCAAGCGAGCAAAACCTTGAGACTTCCTTAGTATTAGATTTTGTGCACCAGCTGTTGTTCACAAATATACACAGACCGCCACCCCTTGTCTTACCAGAGTCAGCCGTTCTATCCTGCCGATGTAGCGTATATCCCGTCAGCTGTATGTTGTCCATGTCGTCGTTCAGCCACGACTCGGTGAAACATAAGAATATACCGTTTTTAATGTCCCGTTGGTAGGATAACTGTAATCTTAGGTTGTCCAATTTGTTCTCAAATGATTGAACATTGGCTAATAGGATTGATGGAAGAGGCAGTTTACTCTCTCGCCGTCGCATCCTTACAAGGCACCCCGACCTACGTCCACGATATCTGTCTCTTTCTCATGCGAATGACAGGGATTTGGGCCTTGTCGGGTGTCTGTAGGATATCCTTCGCGTCCGGCTCGTTGATGAAAAAATCTTCATCCAATACGAGGTGAGTAATCGCTGTCCTGATATCCAGAAGCTCTTTTTGGTCATAAGAGACGGTGGCAGAAACATTATGTACAGAATAAATTACAAATAACGCAAAAAAAAACACACATAATAGTACAATTGGTTAGAGGGCTCTAAAACGGCAGCCATCTTCTCCGGCGCCACTTCTCAAGGACCTTTCCTCTCCTCTGTACAACAGCTGATGAAACTAACACTGTAAAAGTGTGAAAACATTTGATCAATGTTATTTCCTGATAGTTGCTGAAAATACAGTCTAGCATTAGAATGTACCAGAAAACACCCCAGCCGGGCGAGCCTGGCTGGCTACTTTTTCTATTTGGCTGGTTACTCCATGTGCTTGTGGAAAACACTGGATTAGTATGAAAAATAATAATTATGCACTCACTAACTGTAAGTCGCTCTGGATAAGAGCGTCTGCTAAATTACTAAAATGTAAATGTAAATGTATCCAATGTCACTTAGACTGTATGTACCTCCACTTTAAAATATACCTTTTCTAGGAAGACTGTCTGCACTAGTACTGTCTGCGCTACACCATTAGACCCAGAGAAGAGCATGAGAAAGGTTACTCTGTGTCGTTCCCTAGGGAGTGTACTAAGTAGTGCAGTAGGGAGGGGATTGGGTATGTGGAGGGGTTGTTAGGGCCCTTAAGTATCTGTGGCAGGTGTTGAAGGGGTCCTTGGGGTACTTGTATTTGGGAGGGTTGTTGGGGGTGGTATTTGGGCGAGTCTTGGGGTTAATTTGAGTTGATTTGGGAAGGAGGGAAACGGGGGTAAGAAAGGACAAGAGCAGAGGGGAGTGAAAAGGAGAGATGGAACAGAAGATGACTCTGTAGAGGAGAGGCAAAATAAGGAGAGGACTCAGGAGAGGAGAGGAAAGGGAAAGAGAGGGATGAGAAGGGGACAGAGGGTTGTGGCCTCTAACAGCCAGGCCTTTAGAATGGGCTGTAAGAAACACTGGAGACAAATGTCTGTGATTCTCTAACAAGACCTCTGAGACACCAACAGAGGGAGGGAGGGAAGGAGATAAAGGGGAAAATTGAGGGAATTAGTAAGATAGAGAGGGGAGGAAGGGATGGATGGATGGAGGGAGGGAGGAAGTTCAAAAGAGAGCGAGAGAGGGAAAGAGGATGGAGAGGGAGGGATGAGGGGAGAGGGGGAGGGATGAGGGGAGAGAGGGAAAGAGGATGGAGAGGGAGGGATGAGGGGAGAGAGGGAGGGATGAGGGGAGAGAGGGAAAGAGGATGGAGAGGGGGGGAGAGAGGGAGGGATGAGGGGAGAGGGGGAAAGAGGATGGAGAGGGAGGGATGAGGGGAGAGAGGGAGGGATGAGGGGAGAGAGGGAAAGAGGATGGAGAGGGGGGGAGAGGGGGAAAGAGGATGGAGAGGGAGGGATGAGGGGAGAGAGGGAGGGATGAGGGGAGAGAGGGAGAGGATTACAGCAGATTTAACCAGCATATAACAGTATGCTGCTTTACACAGTCCTCGTCTATCACTACTGCTTCCCTCTCTTCTCTCAGTTCCCCCCTCTCTTTTACCAACTCCCTTCACTTATTCCCACTATTCTCTCATTCACTCTTCTCCCTTACATTCTCTCCTCCTTTTTCTCTCATCCTCTATCCTCCCTTCCCTCTTCCCCTCATGTCCTTTTCTGAGCTGTAGGTGTTCTTGGAGCTACCCAGCATGCAACAGCTTGACTCGTCCCCCACCTGCGTTCCTCCCTTCTTTCCTCTCCTCCTCTCCTCCTCCTGTCGTCCAGTTCTGTCGGGGGTTCTCATCGCCCACTCTTAGAGAGTGCGTGTGTGTTAGCCATTGTATTGTACTCTGTTAATCGCCTGCTGAGCCTATCGACCAGTCAGAGGCCAGACCATAGTTTGATTGACAGCTCCAGACATTCTAGCAGACGGATTCCATCTCAGGGAGATGTCTGCAGCCTTCCGACGTCTCCATTTATCCTTCCTTCACGATTACACTCCTCCAATCAAGTCCTATCATCATCACTCTATCATCATGTCTCCATCCATCTCTTTCACCCTCTCGTTTCCCGTAGGGAAAAGAAAGAGGGAGAAGTTGGTATGGATGAAGGGAGGGAGGGATGAGTGTGCATATGTGAAGTTTGCTAACTCAAAGTCAGTGTTTAAACTCCCAATCAGTCTCTATCAATGACTCCAATTCTAGTCCACATCAGATCCTCTCTCTCTGTCTCTCTCCATAGTTTTATCTCCTGTTGTTTGTCACTCCTCAACAAGGCTCAACTCTTATCCACACTGCAGCTTTGTAAATAATACCCACGGCAAACTGATAAGGCACACACGCACCCTTGAGAATCAGGAATATGTAGCCAATCGTGATTGTACGTCGGAACAATACAGAGTGGGGATGTTGACTGATTGTAGAGGCTGATACACACACACACACACACACTCTGGAGGATGTAACCTATTGTGTGTGTGTGTGTGTATGTGTGTGTGTGTGTGTGCGCGCGCTTCGGAACAATAGGGAGTGGAGATGTATGTTTGTGGTGGCTGATACACACACTCACTTAGGCAGTTAGTCAATGGAGGCCAACAAGCATCCTCTCCTTCACTCTTTTCTGTCTTGGTTGTCTTATACGATCTGTCTGAGACTGATTTTAAAAAAATATTTCCTGCTTTTTCTCTCACTCTCTACTGCTACCTCTAACTCAACCCTTTTTCTGTCTCTTTCCCTAACTCTCCTCCTCTCCTCTCTCCTTTTCTCCTCTCTGGTACTTCTCTGACACACGTACTCGCGCGCGCACACTCACACACTCCAGTTCCAGTGGACTAATTGTATTAATGGATTAAATCAGGGTTTTCACAAACTCTGTCCTTGCCTTAGCACTACACATCTGATTCAAATAACCAACTCATCATCAAGCTTTTATTATTTTAATCAGCTGTGTAGTGCTAGGGCAAAAACCAAAATGTGCACCCCTTGGGGTTCCCAGGACCTAGTTTGGGAAAGCCTGGATTAAATAGTTTAATGCCATTGGTTGGCCAGTGGGTCCGGATAAGACAGGTAGGCCCAGAGAGGCTTTCACCACTCAGTGTCCAGCTACTAATTAAACACTCTAATTTAGTGTGTACCTAATCTCGTCCACCAGCAAGCTCTCTCTCGTTCGAACCGTCTGGTTTCACAGCACCTCAGAACGGGACTTGACTGGATGTCTGTGGCAGGAGCGGCTGAAAACACCGCTGGTTTTAATTGGCTGATCTCTCAGTCCATTACCATCGAGCATAACCCTTACAAACTCGCCCCTACATTGTGGATTTCAAAGCGCGAGCAGTGCAAGTGATTTAAACAAAAATGTAAAAGTACACGTCTTAGAATTTTTTTTCACATATAAACGTTATATGCATGAACTCGGAATCAATTGGGTTTCCCAATAAATAATATGGTCAATGTGATTCAACATTTATTTTGATTGCCGGTTTTCGCCATTTTGAAGAGTCCCAGCTCGCTCCCTCTCCCGCCTCGATTCTAACCACACCCCTTTCAAGTCCCACTTTGTTGCATAGTTACCAGGCTCTATGCGGCAGCAATTCGAGCCTGGGGATGAGGTTAGTGTGTACCCAGTTCCAAATCGTCCCGCGCACAAGTCCTCCCTCGCAGCCACTTCAGTCCTACACATACTCATTTTCAGTTTAATGTGAAAGCAGTAGTTTGACCCAAACTGATCTTTTGGTAATTGTTGAGTTGTGGGTGATAATGATAATGCCATGTA
Source organism: Coregonus clupeaformis (assembly GCF_020615455.1). Taxonomy (NCBI): domain Eukaryota; kingdom Metazoa; phylum Chordata; class Actinopteri; order Salmoniformes; family Salmonidae; genus Coregonus; species Coregonus clupeaformis. Next base: position 31,556,081 of record NC_059222.1, on the reverse strand, counting down.
GGTGGAATGAACAGGGACGTTTTAAATGGCCTTATATCCCATTGGTATTTAGCATTTAGAGAGAATAATTATTCCTAGTCAAGTGCCGTTATTTATTATGGATAATCTCTGACATTAAATATGAGCGTCAGTCTTAATTATATATTTTTATTTTAGCTTAACTTCAACACAACTCGTTTTAAAGTGATGCAAGGCTGTCAGTGGTTGGTTATACAGTAAAGCTTTTATAGCCTAACTGGTACGGACACGGAAGGGCTTCAGATGTCTCCACACCTGGTGATTTATTTATTTAGTAGAGATTTAGTAGATTTAGTTGAGGGTCTGTAGACTGTCGCTGATAGAACTCCTATTCACTCTGACAATATCCAGACCCCATGTCCACAACTATACCTCACTCTGTTTCTCTTGGTCTCTGTCTTTCTCTCTCTCTCCCTTTTCCTCTCACCCTCTCTCTCTCGTTAAATATTATATGAATAAATGTATCTTGTGGTGATGTGAACGGCTGACTGCGTATGTTTGCATGTGTCCCCCGCTCTGTTCACCACACACGTCAGAGCAGTGTGTGTGTGTGGCCTGTGGGGATGTCCAGATGCCAGGTTGTTTCAGTGACTGAACAGGTCCCCGACTCTGTGTGTGAGAGAGAGTAAATCTCTTCATGCATGGCTGCACAAAGCCCAGGATTTCAGAGCTGTTATTCTCATCACTCTTCCTCAGGTGTGTCAGAACTCAGGAGCTCATAAAGTGTGTGTGTGTCAGCAGGCAGTGGGCTCCTGTGTGTGTGTCTGTTTATTAGTGTCAGTGCAGGTAGGCTACGCTATGTTAGTTGTATTACTCTGAGTCATAAGCCTGGGCCATCTGTTCTCTAGGGCGCACACAGGTGGAACAGCTCATAATATCGCTGCACTGTTTAAACTTTATAGAAGAAGTGGAGTTTGGCACAAATACAACGCAGCAGTGTACGTGCCTGCGTGCGTGCGTGTGGTAGCAGGGTCGCTCAGAGTGTGAGGGGACGAAGCCTGTGGGAGTTTAGCTGTGCTGTTGTGTGCAGCCAACTGTGCCGTCTGTGCTAACGAACTACAGACTCACTCACCTAGAACACTAACACACACAACACATACACACACACTACAAATCCAACTATACACACACTCTCACATAGAGCCTTTGCCATGTATTGTCCCCGGGTGTATGAGATGTTATGTAGTTGTGTTGGATACAGATAGAAACATTACCTCCATAGGGAGGTTACATACAAGTCTGTATTCTATCTGACAAGTGACAGATAAGAAAGAAAGAGAGAAGTAGAGGAAGAGACCAAGAGCGAGGAAGAGAGAAAGAAAGATAAGGGAGGGGAAAAAAGAGACTGAAAGAGAGAGAGGAAGAGTGGAGTCCAGTAGAAGGGTTCAGCAGGCCGGGGAAATCCTTCTTTGGTCTCCACGGCAACGGTCATGCTGTTATGCCCACATTCCATCACACTCCTCGCCAGTGTTCCCCCGAATAAATAAAATAAAACATATTTTGGTGTTATGCCAAACGAAAGTTCTTTCTCGCTCTCTGTAAATATTGTTTCCTGCCTCATCTCAGTATTAAATTACTTCCTACTCCTGAGTCACTTCACTCAGATCTGAGAGGATAAGCACTGAAAAGGAAATTCCACTTAGAGGGAGAGTTAATTACAACATTTCTAATATCCATCCAATCCTGTCAGATCTATGAAGTGCCAAGGGGTTAGGGGCTAGGGACTAGCAGTTGAAATGGAACCAGCCCATTAGTGACATAATAGCAACAAGAAGCTCGATCCATGTAGATGAACTAGAGACCGACCACAATTCCTGAGGTGAAAAGTCAGCAGTGGGTCACCCTCTCTCTCTCCTCTCCTCTTCTCATGAGTCCTCCTGTTCTCCCTCCCGCCATCCATCCTTCTCTCTCCCACTCTTTGGGGAGTCAGATTGTCTGACAGGCTAAAGGAAGTGACACGCGTTTGACAGGAAGCAGACTGAGGAACGTTGATGTTCTGCTGCCTCTCAGTGACCACACACACACAGTATACACACACATTCTTTCTTACTGTAACTGGGGTGATAGGGGGCATCGACCCTGGTCTTATGAAGTTATTTCGGGGAGAGGGGGAGGCACAGGGAGGTGGAAAGGGGATCGATATGAATGTGGAGCTTCCTGATGAGAAGTCTGGAAAATAGCCCCCCCCCCCCACCTCCACACACATACACACACCCTAGTCACACAGTTTGTCATGCACAGTGCACAGCTGCCCTCGTCGATAAAAAGAGTGATTGTTGATGGAAAAAGCTACCTCCTTGTTATCATCTGCCCCCCCTCTCTCTCCTGACAGGGCTACATTCTCAGAAGGGTAGGGTTAGGGTACAGTATTGTTCCTGTGGGTACAAAAATATCAAAATACACAATGTACCATTTAGGGTACATTTGCTGATAATCTAGTATAATGGTGCATTTTTGTACCCAATATTTTGAATATACAGGTACAATCATCACATTTTGAATGCACATTGATCTTATGCTACACAAAGATAAATTACATACATTTTTTAAAACTAATCCAATCTGTTAGTAGTTGGATTTATTGCACCTGTTACTGAGATGGTTGTTCCCGTTTAGGTACTCTCATTTGTCCGTTTTCCCGACTTTGACTGTCATTCTAAATGGAGGTTGTACGTGATTAAAAGTTGAAATTTTGGGATATCCTAACTCTTGCTGGATTCCAATTGGAATTACTTATCAATTTTCAAGCCAGCAAAATGTGACTTGCCCGATGTGGCCTGCAGACCAGGAGTTTCAGACCATTGTGTCACACCTCTGTGTGATAACATCCTGTAGGTCTGATATATGATTGGATATTCACTTTTACAGTAAAAAATAGTAAAACTATTGGTCAACAGCTCAGAATTTAAATCCAAACAAGTCAGATACTTATAAAAAGGGTCTTTGTTCTTTCTCTCTTTGTTCCTGACATGCTGTGGTGAGATATGCTGTATACTGTCTTTCTCCCTCTCCCAAGAGCTATGGGTTTCTTTGCCTCTCTCTCCCTCTCTGATCATGCTTAGATAATTCATGTTTTGTTAATGTGAGTATTGCCTTGTAACTTAAGCTTGTGCCTTGTATAATGTCATTTATTTTGCAATGTTAAGTAAATATATTTGCCTTTGATATAGACAATTATCAGACCTTTCTTAATAGTTTATTCCTGTAACTCATCGATAGTCCTGATTTGCATATTGATTCATCATCTTTAAGGAGTCAGATATTCCGTTTTTATAGCGTTTGTTCATAGTCTTATTACTTATTGTGAGGTGTATATATAATATACATGTATAAAATATTACCCCACTACAGGATAAAAATTGATTTAATTGTCAATTTTTTCAACGATCTACTAAAAATTGTCTAATGTCAAAGTGGAAGAAAAAACTAATTTTTTTATTAATGAAAAATAAAACCCTAATATATCTTTATTACATAAGAATTCACACCCCTAAGTCAATACATGTTAGAAACCCCTTTGGCAGCGATTACACCTGTGAGGCGTTTTGGGTAAGTCTCTAAGAGCTTTGCACACCTGAATTGTGCAATATTTTCCCATTATTCTTAAAAAAATTATTTAGGCTCTGTCAAGTTGGTTGTTGATCATTGCTAGACAGACATTTTCAGGTCTTGCCATAGATTTTCAAGCAGATTTAAGACGAAACTGTAACTAGGCCACTCAGGAACCTTCAATGTTGCCTTGGAAAGCAACTCCAGTGTAGATTTAGCCTTGTGATTTAGGTTATTGTCCTGCTGAAAGGTGAATTCTTAGCTCCATTCCGTTTATTTTAATCCTGAAGAACTCCCCAGTCCTGGCCAATGACAAGTATACCCATAACATGATGCTGCCACCACCATGCTTGAAAATATGAAAAGTGGTACTCAGTGATGTGTTGTATTGGATTTGCCCCAAACATAACACTTTGTATTCAGGACAAAAAGTTAATTTCTTTGCCACATTTTTTGCAGTCTTACTTTAGGACCTTGTTGCAAACAGGATGCATGCTTCTTTTCACTCTGTCATTTAGGTTTGTATTGTGGAGTAAATACAATGTTGTTGATCCATTCTCACAGCCATTAACCTGTAACTGTTTTAAAAGCACCATTGGCTGCCTGAAATTTCAGCCTGTTTTGGTGGGATGGAGTTTCTCTGCCCATAACAGCTAGTTTTCAGTTTTCTCCTTCCCACTCAGACCACTCCCAGACAGTCCTAGCAAAATTCTTGCTTGAGAAATTGCTCTTGTCTAAGAAGCTATTTTTGTTTATTTCAATTTACCATTTTAATTGAAAATGATCACAGTAAGGTACTTAATTGTTACCCAGAAATGCATTGTAGGGCTGACCCCATTTAGTCGACTGGTCGATTGTTTGGTCGATAGGCTGTTGGTCGACCGAGATTTCTTTAGTCAAGCAGTCGCAATCGTATTTAAATGTTTATGGTGGACAAGACACCTGTCTGATTCACGCCTGTCTCAGTGGACTAATACATTGCGGAGGCCACGGCGATGGCACAGTCCATCACTCTAAGACATCTGATACTGAAAATGTATATGGTTATAATATGTAAAAATAATGGTGCAACACTAATAAATCTAATATTATTTTATAACAAATGCGCTTTATCCCGCGTTGGATATGATCGCTGACCGTGGTTCTGAAACATAATCTTCAGTGCGCCGTAGAATTGGCGCCTTTCCATATGTTGCTATGTGCATAATAGCAAAATTACCCAGCATATTGGGACTGAGAATAATACAGCGGAAGCAGCAGCAGCAGATACGAGGAAACAACCCTTGCCTTAAGCCCAATTCGGATGGGATTAGTTTTACTGGGGGTGGTCGGATAATATAATTATGCGCACAAGCATACAACATCACATCTGTAATTTTAGTCGCGTCCGAATCTGCCATGTCAGTAATTCGTACATGGCAGGAGAATAACAATTCCAGCTAGAATAACATACTGTTTTTTGGCGTACTCCAATGTCCTCTGATAATATTAGTCCTGTGCGAATCGTCATCCCTGTGTTTTGAGAGAAATGTCTGAGTTTGACAGGTGTTGCTCACGGTTTGAGCAAGAAAACAATAACTGATTCGATAAATTGAACGAAGTGCTGCGCATAGCCTATATATGAAGGGCCTACATGCATCAACTTTCACAGTGAATGTCTTTGTTCATGTGTTTTGTGCGTATGATTTGAATATTGCCAAATGCATCAATAAAACATATTGTGCCGATTTAATGTAACCCTTGCTGTTAATAGATCGCAAAGCAGAATACAACTGACCTAAACGTTTGGAAATTATAAATTAACCTTCGCATCCATAGCCTTAAAACGCATCTAAAGTGCAAGTGCACTGTTCAGCTCACATCTGACGGCTGGGGTCATTTAGGAGGTCTACTGCGGATCGCTAGAATATCCTAATGATTATGATCACACTTCCTCAATTCAAATATTATGGTGACACTATACCAAAGATGGTTTGGTATGGTTTAGAAACTTGGGAACCAAGCTGGAGTTATCAGTGTAGCCCTCTTATCGCCTGGACTTGTTGAAATATCTTCACGCCTAGAACAAAACCTCCAGGCTTCCATCATAACTATCCATTTATTGGAAAAAAAATTAAGAATTAAAGGGGGCAGTTTGGAAAAAATCATCCAAGGGAATAACAGACATTCTGGGGTAATAATTACATAACCAACGTTCTCTAGTAATACTAGTCCCCTGCGAATAGGGCTTTGCCTAATTGTCTAAGAAAATTGAGGAGAGAACAAACCTCAATTTAATTAGGTCTATAATCAATAGCCTAACTGTTAAATGTGCCTGGCTTTATAAATCATCCATATACAGTGCATTCGGAAAATATTCAGACCCCTTGACTTTTTCAACATTTTGTTACATTACAGCCTTATTCTAAAATGGAGTAAATTGTTTTTTTCCCTTATCAATCTACACACAATACCCCATAATGACAAAGCAAAAACAGGTTGTTAGATTTTTTTGCAAATGTATACAAAATAAAAAACGGATATTACATTTACATAAGTATTCATACCCTTTACTCAGTACTTTGTTGAAACACATTGGCAGCGATTACAGCCTCGGGTCTTCTTGGGTATGATGCTACAAGCTTGGCGCACCTGTATTTGGGGACAGTGGCGGCTCCTGAAAAAATTCTCAGGAGGGGCAATTTTTCTGATGATTTAGGTGACCTACACACATTTAAAAAAGATATGTCCAGCAACAACATGAAGACAGGGGCAGCATATAAGTCAATACCAGAAGCATTTATTGACTGATCTCAAAAGTGTTGGCTTACCAGGGTTGGTGGAGCCCTCAGTTTCATCTTTGCCTCGCAAAGCTAACTCAAACACTCCGCAAAACTTCACACACTGGATTAGCCGGCTGAGGATGTGGCGGTTCTTGCTAATGTCGTAGTAAATATATTTGTTATAGTGAATATGGAATATGATATGTTGAGTAAAATGTTGTGCTAAGATCTATTTAGGTCAGGAGCTGGTTATAAGTTATGTTCCTATCCAATAACAATGGACAAAAGGGTCCTATCTTGTCAGCAGGTGGCCAAGGACAACACCCACGCCATAGGCCTCTCAGTTCTTCCAACTCACGAGTTCTTGCTCTGAGGACACACACACACACAAACACACACACACACACACACATCATCACTGTTAAACACACACACACACACACATCATCACTGTTAAACACACACACACACACACACACACACAAAAATCCCCTCTCTTAGGCTGAACATTTGAAGACAGAGAACCCGACTCAGAGCCAATGCAACAGTGACAGTAGCCTGGAGGGGACCTCGCCCAACTCATCAGGACCAATCAGAAGATCAGAACTACTAGATTGAACCTACTTCATTTATTGCATAAAATGTCTGCACACAATGTTTGGGGCTCTCTTCAGATAATAATAATAATAATAATAATAATAATATGCCATTTAGCAGACGCTTTTATCCAAAGCGACTTACAGTCATGCGTGCATACATTTTTGTGTATGGGTGGTCCCGGGATCGAACCCACTACCTTAGCGTTACAAGCACCATGCTCTACCAGCTGAGCTACAGAAAGTGGATACTCATGGATGCGCATTGCAATTGTAAAATGTAAACACAATTGGAGACACCACGTCATTTTTGGAGACATGTTATTGACAGTAAACTATTGTAGATGCGACTGCTAACTAAATAAAACATTTTAGCTGGCTAGCTAATCATCTTAGCTAAATGTGGGGCAAACAATTCAGTTATTTACCGTTAATTTGAGGGATTGGGGTGAAAGAAATCGAGTTACATAGTGATACTTTACGTATATACTGTATTGACAATATCGCAATATTTTAGCGCTAGTTGGCTGTACCTGCACCAAAACACCATTATTGTTCCTTCATAGCTTGTTCTCAATCTTTTCACATTGGGAGCCAATTTGTTTTCAGCACTTTTATTTCCATGACTGATCAAAACTCGTTCTCATGGCTTTCTGATCCCTCTGCAACAGACATATGGTGCGCAATAAAATCACAGTATCGAATCGCAATACGTATAGAATCATGAGACTCGCAATGCTGATGCATATATCTTATCGTGAGGTTCCTGGCAATTCCCAGCCCAAGTTCATTTGCCACAACAAATCTCTTCGCTAGCAAACGCAATGTGTCTCCAGCAATGTTTACTTTTTTGACGTTCTATGGCATCTCCACTTTCCAAGCATATATGACCACATGTAATATTTTGGTAAGTGATGCAAATAGTGAACTATGTAGGGCCAGGATGTAAAATATATGTAGCTGCAGCAATTTCTCTTATCTGATATGGTAAGTAATGGGGCTTGATTTATAGCTCCCTAAGAGTTTGACGAACGGGTCCGTGAACGCGATTGCAGATATCTTTACCTCTGAATAAACTCCCTTATATTATACAATTATCCACCTTGTCCAAAAGTCTCTACTTTTTCTCCGTTCTCCAGTAAACTTGTTTTATCAACAATAGTAAGGTTCAATGACACAGAAAGCAGTTCAATGTCGGGGTACAGTCGCTCTCTTACCAGGATCGCGGTCCGCTCTGACCAGGGTGAAGGTGGCCGGCTCCACCTCTCTGCCAGCAGCGTTTTCATTATTTAGTCCGTTCAGAAGCGGGTATGTACACGATCAACAAGATCAGTCCAAAACCGAAGATCAGTCCAAAGCAGAATGTTTGCAGAATGTTTGTAAACTAAGTCTACAAATTAAAAACATAAAATAACGCCACACTGCAGGTCGCAACATAGACGCTGATAGCCGCCATTGTCTTAGTTACGTTCAACGTTACGTCACGTATGACGAAGCGCGTAAGTGCATGCACACAGACACCCATAGAGAATGTATTGAAAGCTTTGAAATGTGAAAAAAATAGATTTTACATGACAGGCTATGAGAGACTTCTGGGCGATTTTCAACCTGACTGAAATCGCCCAAAAAAGCGGGCGGGCCATTTGAAGCACGACTTTAGCCTGATTTGACATTTAGTGGCTGGCAGATCAGACGTGAACACTGATAACTGCTGTTGCCGTGATATAATTTTTTATAAATTTATAAAAAAATTATAATTATTATTATTTTTTTTTTTATAATTGATTAGAAAAAAATCCCTTCCTTTTCCCCCGTTTGGCAGTGCGTCGCCCATATCGCCCTATTGAACAAGCCGTCCCTGTTTGGGGAGTTTCTCCCATTCTTCTCTGCAGATCCTCTCAAGCTCTGTCAGGTTGAATGGGGAGCGTCGCTGCACAGCTATTTTCAGGTCTCTCCAGAGATGTTCGATCAGGTTCAAGTCCGGGCTCTGGCTGGGCCACTCAAGGACATTCAGAGACTTGTCCCGAAGCCACTCCTGCGTTGTCTTGGCTGTGTGCTTAGGGTCGTGGTCCTATTGGAAGGTGAACCTTTGCCCCAGTCTGAGGTCCTGAGCACTCTGAAGCAGGTTTTCATCAAGGATCTCTCTGTACTTTGCTTCGTTCAGCTTTCGCTCGATCCTGACTAGTCTCGCAGTCCCTGCCGCTGAAAAACATCCCCACAGCATGATGCTGCCAGCACCATGCTTCACCGTAGGGATGGTGCCAGGTTTCCTCCAGACGTGGCGCTTGGCATTCAGGCCAAAGAGTTAAATCGGTTTCATCAGACCAGAGAATCTTGTTTCTCATGGTCAGAGTCCTTTAGGTGCCTTTTGGCAAACTCCAAGCGGGCAGTCATGTGCCTTTTACTGAGGAGTGGCTTCCGTCTGGCCACTCTACCATAAAGGCCTGATTGGTGAAGTGCTGCAGAGATGGTTGTCCTTCTGGAATATTCTCCCATCTCCACAGAGGAGCTCTGTCAGAGTAACCATCCGGGTTCTTGATCACCACACTGACCAAGGCCCTCCTCCCATGATTGCTCAGTTTGGCCGGGCGGCCATCTCTAGGAAAAGTCTTGGTGGTTTCAAACTTCTTCCATTTAAGAATGATGGAGGCCACTGTGTTCTTGGGGACCTTCAATGCTGCAGAAATGTTTTGGTACCCTTCCCCAGATCTGTGCCTCGATACAATCCTGTCTGAGCTTTACGGACAATTCCTTAAACCTCATGGCTTGGTTTTTGCTCTGACATGCACTGTCAACTGTGGGACCTTATATAGAAAAGTGTGTGCCTTTCCAAATCGTGTTCAGAAAAATAATATTGTAATCTAACAGCACCTGTTTGTCAGACATAATATGCACACAGCTCTCGCTCCTATACGCTCCTTTTTCTTCATCTCCTTCTTATTGTTATTATTACAATTATTGTTATTATGATCATCATTATAATAATAAGTAATGTCGTTGTCATTAGTAGGCTTTGTATAGTAGCCTTGTATAACCACCATCAAGTTGTAGGCCTAAGAGCACATGCTGTTTAGTCTTAATACTGTAACTTACTTAGGCCTATATTTCAATATATAATCATTCATTCATTCGTTCATGCCATCCCACAGCATACGAGACATTCATGCTTTGAAATGCAATCAAGCATTTTAGTTTTAAAATTAAATAACAAAGGGAGCTTTGAATAATTAGCCTAAACAATAAATAAACCGCTATTCACAAATGCATGCAACAGTTTTTAGTCTGCCGTAATAAAGGCTTTACATATCTTTTTTTCTCTCATTAGAACAGACTCTCTGGTACACTTATTTCGTGTTGTTTATACTGTTCCAAATGGCCAGAATATTTTGTAAATATTGTAGTCTAATAGCAACTGTTTGGAACACATAATACTCACACAATGCTTGCTCCTATACCCTCCTTTTTCATGATCTCCAGTAGTTTCCACAACTAAGTCAAATGTCTTCCACAGATCTGACTTCCCCTTTCCCTCCTGAGCAACCAGTAAACATTCGCCCATTTCGAGTTTCTTTTTCACGTCCTTCGCATCCATTTTGCTGTTGACATTACATGCATGCTTACATGTTTCACATAAGAGAGCAAGGTTTGAGGGAATAGGGAATGTTTTTCCTAAACAAATTAGGGATTTCGGAAACAACTTTTGTCAGAAACAAGTAAGAAACTTAATAGCTGAAATGATGTTGCAGCTTCAGCACGGACAGCGTAATAAACACTTGCTGTGCTGTAGGAAGGAGAGGAAGACAACGTGCGCCAGTCACACAGGCACTCGCTGTCATTTATTTTAACACAGTGTTACCATCTGTGTGTGTGTCTTCATTATTTAATCAAACAGTGTGCTTAAAGCATCAGACAAGCTCTGTGCATATGTAGTTGGTTTTATTCAAACACATAGGGTGTGTCTGTCTATATATGGAAACATAAGTTTAAACATTTCGACCAATCGATTGGATGACTCTCGGTCGGGATGACTCTCGGTCGACCAATATTTTTTTTAGCGGGACAGCCCTACTGCATTGGACATTTGAATAACTTCACCATGCTCAAACGGATATTCAGCATCTGCTTTTTTATTTTTACCTATCTACCTATCGGTGCCCTTTTTTTGCGAGGCATTGGAAAACATCCCTGGTCTTTGTGGTTGAATCTGTGCTTCAAATTCACTACTTGATTGAGGGACCTTACAGATAATTGTATGTGTGGGGTACAGCGATGGGGTAGTATTTAAAAATCATGTTAACCCCTATTATTGCACACAGAATAAATCCATGCAACTCATTATGCTTGCCATAACAAAGGGGTTGAATACTTATTGACTCGAGACATTTTAGGTTTTCATTTATAATTAATTTATAAACAATTCTAAAAACAAAATTCCACTTTGACATTATGGGTTATTGTGTGTAGCCCAGTGACACAAAATCTCAATTTATTAAATTTTAAATTCAGCTGTAACATAACAAAATGTGGAAAAAGTTAAGGGGTGTGAATACTTTCTGAAGGCACTGTATGAAATGTATTGTCATAAAGAGTTTAATTTCAATTATAAAATATTCACTTAGGCACTAACTTGGTGAAGGCTAAAGGGGTAAAATCCATTGAATGCAACAACCATGTCTTTGTCACTAGCAAACAGTCATGGGTGGTACTGGTAACTAAACAATTCACTTGAAAGCCACCCTGGGAAATATGCAAATATGGCTTTACACCCTACAGTGTAAGAACAACACCCCCCAAAAATGGAGGTACATTTTTGCCTCTTAAAAGGAACAAATTACTTTGTCACTGTGGAAGTAGCCTAAAAAAAGTGTATATTTTCTAAAGGTGCGCTTTTGTACCTGTGGACTACATGTAAGAAAGGGACTGTCTCGTCCCCTAAGGTACACTATTGGCTCTTTTAAAGTACGAACTGCAAGGGTACAATTATGTACCTATAACTAAAGGTACAATGGTTGTACCTTACAGGGTACCACAACAGTGACGAGCGTTTGTACCCTTTTAAGTACAATAAATAAATACAATCTGAGAGTGTATCGTATATACCAGCATTTGCTATTCCTTTAAATGTCTCTCTCTCCCTCCCTCTCTTCAGGTCCTGATGTTAGCTGATGGGGAGACAGAGGGCTATCTGTACCAGCGTCTACCTATCCTCTCCTCCCTGACCTGCCAGGGTGGCAGTGGCACAGCGTACGTGTGTGAGGACTTCACCTGTGCCCTGCCCGTCACAGACCCACAGGAGCTACGCAGACTACTGCTAGAGTGAAGGAGAGAGTGAGGGATGGAGAGAGAAATAGAGGGAGAGAGGACCAGATGAACCCTGACCTGCTCCAGCTAACCCTGCCCCACTCACCTCTACCATAGTTTAACCTCCTGCACAGCAGGTATAACACATCCCTCTGTAACCCTACAGTAACCATACTCTCCCTGGCCCTTGTCATAAGGGCCAAGTATAAATGCTCTGTACATAGTGGGTATATCAATATGTGGAGGCGCGTATCTCTAGGAGTCACAAGCCAGCAGTTCTAATAACAGCAGTTGTCTGCATAACTTAGTCACAGACTAGTAAAGCAATACAAAGTAAAGGCCATATCAGTTCTTCAGCAGTACACTGTTAAACTGTATGTAGATGTCAGTGGAAGCTGCTGAGGGGAGGACGGCTGGATTGGCGTCAATGGAATGGTGTCAGCCAATGGAAACAACGTTTGATACCATTTCATTGACTCCATTCCAGCCATTATTATGAGCCGTCCTCCACTCAGCAGCCTCCACTGGTAGATGTTGATAGATAGTGTCCCAGGGATGCATTGATGAATTGGGACTGAAAATGTAGTAGAGATTTTTCTTTATGGATGAACTCATAATGAGAACCTGTTCTCAACTGGCTTACCTGGTTAAATAAAGGTGAAACAAATATATATATATAAAAAAATACAGCATGTTCTTCTCCTTTCCTGATATTATCACACACACTCTTGCATGGAGCAGACAGGAGAAGTGTGTGTGCAAGCTTGAATGCACTATGAACTGCCCTTTCTCTCCATAACTCACCCCCGTAGCCTGTCAATGCCCTCTAACATACTATATCGCCCATACTATAGTAGAAAGATCCATAGATGTATAGACTATGCATACAATGTATGGAACACTACAGCTCTAACTCTGCAAATAAACAGTACTTGAATACTCGTATTATTCTGTTCAGTGTTTACTAAATGTGTGGGATGATGGATCATCAAGTGTAACTAGGGGGCCGGGATTCTGAAAGATAAACAAAATATACACTGAAGTCTAAAGGCACATTCTCTCCATATCACACTCTCCCGACTCCCCACCTTGTCTGACTTTGGCTCTCTCTGTAAGATACTAAAGTCTGTATGAGGTACCATACATTTCCATGTCCCCCTCTCCCCCTATGTTTGATAGTGGACCACTTAGCATGATGTGTATACTGGAATGTCACTGTGTGAAGCGTCCCTAAGAAGCCCATACAGCCAATCTCTCCTCAGCCAATGTAAACAGGAATGCAGCCAATGAGAAGAATCCCCTGTCCATAATACTTATCTCCATCTCGCGCCTCAGACTCCTGTACTATAAATACACACACTGATACTGATGGTGGTGTTTTCATCTCTCACTGTCTCACTGCTCTCTAAGGATTCATACGGGGGAATGTAAACAGTGTGTGTGCGTGAATGTGTGTTCTCGTGTGTGTGTATGTGACAGATGGGTCTGGGGATGTTGGAGGCTGAAGCGAGGGAGCTCGTCTCTGGAGGTCCTGCTCTGGGCTCTGGAAGCGACAGAAACGAAAGAACGGAAACAAGACAGAAGGATGGAAACGACAAGATGAGGAGAGGAAGGAAAACACAAGGAGCGAGAACCGTTGTGACACACCACCTCCATCTCCCTGTCCCCTAGAGAGAGAGAAGGAGAAAGAAAGAATGAAAGAGGATGAGAGACAGCACAGTCCCACCAAGACATCTACGCTCGTTTACTTCTCATCCCTTCTTTCTCTCTGCCAAACCCCTCTCCAACAGAGATGGCGTGGGCCACGAGAACGACAGAATGAAAGAACACATGCTGGCAGACGAGTGCATCTGAGGAGGAAGGAGGGGAGGGAGATGGACGGAGCAGAAGGAGAGAGAGTTAATGGAGATGATGGAGAGGTAGACCAGGATGAATAGAGAGCGAGGGATGGAGTGCAAGAGAAGGATGAGGGGGCCCTGTGTTCTGGTCTAGTTATGTCTCGCCTGACTTCACTTGTTACTTGTCAGATTGGCTTCCGTCACCCTTTTGTCATCTTTTCCTCAAACGCCTCTTCTCCTCCCTCCCTCTGCCTCTCTCTCTCCATCCTTCTCTGGTTTGTGAGGCAGGTTAGCCTTCACTCCTCTCTCCCTCTTCCTCTGTACTGTATCTCTGTCTCCCTCCAATTCTCCTGTCATATTCAACTCGCTCTCTCTCATTTTGGAAGTGATGGCATATGGCAAATGCTTCTTTAGCTCCTCTCCCATCCACCTCTCGCTTCCCTTTCCTTCTGTTCCTCATAGAAAGAAACTTGCAGACAAAGAGATGCTGCTGTTGTTCCTTTCCTTTCCTCCTCAACTCCCTCCCCATCCCTGTTATTGTGAGTTAATTGTTTTGATGAGCTGCACCAGCTACATTTTAATTAGAGCCTAGATTAGTGTTTGACCCTGGCTCACCCGTTGCCTTGGTAATTATGAAACTGTAATCTACATGGCACGGATGAGTGGAGACAATTTACCCGCCCAAGACCAAGGGAGTGGCAGAGGGTGTGTTTGTGACCCGCCCTCTCAGTCTGCCAGGCTGATAATGAGGCCACAGGGGGCTGAGCGACATGCCAACCTGGAGAGAGAGATAGAGGGAGGTGGAATGGATGGATGCAAAGTGCTGTACAGAAGACAATATGACAATGAGGAGAGGTAGAAAACAGGAATGAGAAAGGGAGGGAACAAAGCTCTATATCGAAGAATAGAAGATGATTGAAAAGGGGAACAAAGAACAGAGAGCAGAAAGGTAGAGAGATCTCTAGTCTGTCGAAAGGAGAGAGTGCGAGAGGGAAAGGGAGGAGAGAATACTGTAGAGCTGTATGCTGTAGAAAAACAAAACAGACCTACCACGAAGAGAGGGGAGGAGGAGAGAAGTAGTTTTATCATATCCCAATCTCATGATGGGACTTTTTTGTCTGTCTTTATATCAGTGAGAGAAATGTCTGTTCCATTTAAGGAAACATGGCTAATAACACAAATGTTAAGTTGCTGGTTATGTGGGAAGTTTTCCAGGAATCTTAATAAAAAAAGGTTACCTGAGGCCTTCCGATCACTGGGAGTCCTCATCAGACCTTTTATCCCTGTGTGTGTGGGCGTGCATTCACAGCAGAGCCATGTGGAGTTGATGAGTGGTGTGTATTGATTTTCCTCTCTTGGAGGTCTGGGGCTTATCGGCCCAGTACCGGTGGGCTACCTGCGCCATGTGAGTCTCACACACACACACACACACACACACACACACACACACACACACACACACACACACTAGTAACAGGCAGCAGGCACATCAATCACCTCGCTTCCTCACACATTCACTCACGCACACACACCTGAAGTTCTTCACGCATGCAACTTACAGTAAACCTGAGTAGGTACAAAAGTATCACCCGTCAAAACTGGGGGTGGTGGTCATTTTGCATATATACAGTGCCTTCAGAAAGTATTCAAACCCCTTGACTTATTCCACATTTTGTTGTGTTACAGCCTGAATTCAAAATTGATTAAATATATATTTTTCACACCCATCTACACACAATACCCCATAATGACAAAGTGAAAACATGTTTTTAGAATTTTTTTGAAATGAAATATCTCATTTACATAAGTATTCACACCCCTGAGTCAATACTTTGTAGAAGCACATTTGATGGCGATTACAGCTTTGAGTCATCTTGGGTATGTCTGTATCAGCTTTGCACATCTGGATTTGGGGATTTTCTCCCATTCTTCCTTGCACATTTTCTCAAGCTCTGTTAAGTTAGATGGGTAGCGACCAGCTCTAGGCAGAGTCTGGGTAGTTCCATATTTTTTCCATTTCCCAATGATAGAGACCACTGTGCTCTTGGAAACTTTCAACACTCTAGAAATGGTTTTATACCCTTCCCCAGATATATGCTGCATCAAAATTCTATCCCGGAGATTTACGGACTGTTCCTTGGACTTAATTGTATAGTTTCTGCTCTGACATGCACTATCAACTGTGGGACCTTATATATACAGGTGTGTTTCTTTCAAAATCATTGTCCAAACAATTGAATTGGCCACAGGTGGACTCTAATCAAGTTGTAGTGACATCTCACCTGAGCTCAATTTGGAGTGTCATAGCAAAGGGGTGTGAGTTGTTATGTACATTTTCAATACATTTGGAAATATTTCTAAAAACATGTTTTCACTATGTCATTATGGGATAGTGTGTGTAGATGGGTGAGAGAGAAAAAATCGATGTAATCCATTTTGAATTCAGGCTGTAACACAACAAAATGTAGAATAAGTCAAGGGGTATGAATACTTTCTGAAGGCACTAACTCGATTATAGTATTCTGGGATGGATGGATAGAGGGGAGGTGAAGACAGATCTGTCCATCCATATTCATCAGCATCAGAGGAAAAGGTCACAGAGAGAGGGCCACAAACTCACACACACAGAGACATACGTCCACTACACACCACTGCACTGAGGGACTGCACTGGACTGATATTGAAGCAGACAGGCCCAAATATAGGTCTAATAGCTGCTTATCCCACACCCTCTGCATCCCAAATGGCACCCTATTGGGCCCATATAGGTCTGGTCAAAAGTATAACACTACAAAGGGAATAGGGTACCATTTGGGACGCTGTCCCTATCACTGAGTAGTGTCTTCTAGAGGGAAAAGAGGGGGAGGAGAAAGAAGAAAGAGATTGAACACAGAGGATGGAGGCAAAGCAATAGAGGGAGATGGGAAAGGAAGATAAAGATAATAGAGGGAGAGAGAGAGAGGGAAAGGGTTTTAAGTCTCTCCTCTACATCATGTATACTGCTGTGGGATCCTGGAGTCCCTACATGGGAGATTGGAGAGGCTATATCATGTGTTTTTATAGGCTCCATCAACATGTTATCACAGCCTGCTGGCATTTTATTGCCTTTTGCCTGCTGTTATGTTGGGCTATAAAGATGGCAGTCGACATACAGTAGCAGTATCATTAAACAGTGTGGCGAAGCCCTCTTGGCCATGGAAGGAAAATGGTTTTCGGTCCCATGGCAGAGCGATGGATCCGGCACACATACTTACAGATAATAACACTTCTACATGTTTACTGTCACAATTGGCATTTCCATTAGATTAAATGTGTTTTGTATTCTCTGTATCTGTCTTTATCATGTAGAAGGAGCCTAGCTGACATATGTGGTTATTGAGATACATATCCATGTGTGTAGCTGATCAATTTACATTCTCAAGGGCAAAGGAAACTTGGAATTCAGTCTCTTTCTTCCATGTGCCAGCCACTACCCTATACTCACTATCCCTGGTTGCTTGTATGGGTTAGCACTTACATATTGTATTTGATTTCTTACACGTGTGTGAGTCTGTGTCCCAGTTACATCTCTACTAGTACCTCACCAGAGAGAAAGAAAAGGAGGGAAAGAAAAAATGCAGTAGACCACGTGTATGCTTTCTCTATCTGTTTACTTCTCTTTCTCCTGCTCCTTTTCATTCTTCCCCAGCTGAGTGTTTCCAGGACTAGTTTACATGTTGGAGAGGGGGATGAGAGAGGGCGATGGAGGCTACTGGGGAAGAGCGAGACTAGCTCATCATCTTAGCCTAGTTATCTGAGAAGAAGAGAAATTGATCCCCCACCCTTTCTCTCTCTCGCTCTCTGTGTCACAACTTTGCGTCATATTCAGCAATATACGTTTCTCCATACAGTATATTGCTATATTGAGTGAGATTGATATGACATCTTATTTTATTAACCTCACTCCTATTGACTATTGAGTTTACATAGTTTTCTTGAATGAGAAAAAACCTGTAACCACATTTATGACACAGTCACATAAAAAAAGACCTGCTTTCAAATGTCAACGGTTTATTTAAATGTTCTATAATCAATATCCCATTTCCAAAGCAAACGTCATGGATGTGGCTTGCACAGAAAGGTAAGATGATATCAATGACTTTGGTTATCAATGGTAAAAACATACCATGACACCACAGAGGCAAACTCAGGTCAGAGTGTACACACATACACTCGTACACGCATAACACATAGACACACATACAAACAGGAACACAAAGGAGAACAGAGAACAAGCTGCCCACAGGATGTAGCTTGTATGAGTGTCCCTCTGTCCCTTTGCTTGCATTTGCTGTGTGTGTGTTTGTGTGTCCCTCAGCTAGCCCTTGACATTTCCTTGACATTTGTTGACATTTCTAATGTGTTGCAGAGCCATGTAAAGCAGAGGAACTAACTGTGAGTTCATCAAAAGTGGTCTGAGAATACTGATGACCAAATGTCACCAGGCCCTGTCCATCTGGTGTGGCCCAGTTACAGAGGTGAAAGAGTCAATTTAGTCATTATACACTGTGTGTACAAAACATTAGGATCTCCTTCCTAAGATTGAGTTTCACCCCCTTTTGGCCTCAGCACAGCCTCAATTCGTTGGGGCATGAACTCTACAAGATGTCGAAAGTGTTCCACAGGGGTGCTGGCCCATGTTGACTCCAACGCTTCCCACATTTGTGTCAAGTTGGCTGGATGTCCTTTGGGTGGTGGACCAATCTTGATACACACGGGAAACTGTTGAGTGTCAAAAACCCAGCAGCGGTGCAGTTCTTGACACTCAAACCAGTGCACCTGGCACCTACTACCATACCCCATTCAAAGGCACATCAATCTTTCGACTTGCCCATTCACCGTCTGAATGGCACACATACACAATCCATGTCTCAATTGTCTCAATGCTTAAAATCCTTCTTTAACCTGTCTCCTCCCCTTCAACTACACTGATTGAAGAGGATTTAACAGACATCAATAAGGGATCATAGCTTTCACCTGGTCAGTCTATGTCATGGAAAGAGCAGGTGTGCTTAATTTTTTGTGCACTCAAGTGTACAGTCATGCTGTGGATATGTTGTGGTCATTGACTGGTCATTATCATTGTCAGACAATAGATGGGAGAGCTGTCTCTAAAAGGATTGGATTTTAATGAAGGTTGAATGGGATTTCATATGGTCGTCTTTATGGTCTCCTTCACTAGGTCTCATTTGCTCTCTTGGTTTTCATAGTTGTTTTTTCACCCGTCTCTGTCCAACCTATAGTGCAATGTGTCTTTGAGATTACAGTTAGTTAACTATTACGGTAAGCCTGCTTGAAAGAATATAACATGGTGACACCATACAAGGCACAGTTTACAGTAATATCACCAGGAAGTCATCATTAACTTTATACTTCACAGAGCAAATATCAACGGGACACACATTCTTTTGTAATGTTCTCTTTATTCATATCAATGAAATTGCGACCAACTAGCTAGCCTTCTGATGGAAATTATATGAAGGAATTTTATCTTCAGATGCCTGGCCGGGCCGGAGCGGACTGTTATTGTTAGCATATGGTAATGAATGAGTCACTCTCTGTAGGAGAAGACAAGACTGACTATCTGGAGGTATTTATAGACCTCAGTCCTTCCCCAAACTCTTCCTCCTGACAAAACTATAATCTAACATCTATCCCTCCATCTTCAGAAGAGATTTGAGATTAGGAGAGAGATGGAGAGATGAGATGAGACAAGTTCGCAAGTACACAGAGAGAGTGGATAAAGTCAAAGTCTGGAACATAATGAATACATTTTGGCTGGAATTCTTTCTGTTTTTCCAATTTTGAGGACATTTCTGTCAGTCTTGCCTTTGTTTATTTGTGTTAATGTTGACTAATTGAATCATCATCGAAATGTGATTATTGATTGTTTCTCAAATCAATATCAGAACCCTGATCTTCCCAAACATAAAGAGAACGATGCATCAATCATGTGCGATCTTTTAATTTGGTTTGATTTGCCTTCAGAGTGATGGGGAGGCTTGCACATGCACATGCACACACACACACAGACACAGACACACACAGACACAAACACACAGAAACACACACACCGACACAAACACACAGACACAGACACACACACACAGACACACACACACACAGACACAGTGATGTGTAGGCTTTCCCTCCTGTTAACCCAATGAGGACAAGGCTAACAAACACTTCTAATAAATCCCTCTCTCTTGCATACACAGATTTAACCCCTCGTCAGCAGAGGGAGATTATTGAGATTATTTTCACCTTTATTTAACCAGGTAAACCAGTTAAGAACAAGTTCTCATTTACAACTGCGACCTGGCCAAGATTAAACAAAGCAGTGCGATAAAAACAACAACACAGAGTTACATGTGGGGTAAAACAAAACACAAAGTCAAAAATACAACAGAAAATATATATACAGTGTGTGCAAATGTAGCAAGTTATGGAGGTAAGGCAATAAATAGGCTATAGTGCAAAATAATTACAATTAGTATTAACACTTTAATGATAGATGTGCAAATAGAGATACTGGGGTGAAAATTAGCAAAATAAATAACAATATGGGGATGAGGTAGTTGGGTGGGCTAATTTCAGATGGGCTGTGTACAGGTGCAGTGATCGGTAAGGTGCTCTGACAACTGATGCTTAAAGTTAGTGAGGGAGATAAGAGTCTCCAGCTTCAGAGATTTTTGCAATTCGTTCCAGTCATTGGCAGAAGAGAACTGGAAGGAATGGCGGCCAAAGGAGGTGTTGGCTTTGGGGATGACCAGTGAGATATACCTGCTGGAGCGCATACTACAGATGGGTGTTGCTATGGTGACCAATGAGCTAAGATAAGGCGGGGATTTGCCTAGCAGTGATTTATAGATGACCTGGAGCCAGTGGGTTTGGCGACGAATATGTAGTGAGGACCAGCCAACAAGAGCGTACAGGTCACAGTGGTGGGTAGTATATGGGGCTTTGGTGACAAAACGGATGGCACTGTGATAGACTACATCCAATTTGCTGAGTAGAATGTTGGAGGCTATTTTGTAAATGACATCGCCGAAGTCAAGGATCGGTAGGATAGTCAGTTTTACGAGGGCATGTTTGGCAGCATGAGTGAAGGAGGCTTTGTTGCGAAATAGGAAGCCAATTCTAGATTTAACTTTGGATTGGAGATTCTTAATGTGAGTCTGGAAGGAGAGTTTACAGTCTAACCAGACACCTAGGTATTTGTAGTTGTCCACATACTCTAGGTCAGACCCGTCCGAGAGTAGTGATTCTAGTCGGGTGGGCGGGTGCCAGCAGCGTTCGATTGAAGAGCATGCATTTAGTTTTACTAGTGTTTAAGAGCAGTTGGAGGCTACTGAAGGAGTGTTGTATGGCATTGAAGCTCGTTTGGAGGTTTGTTAACACAGTGTCCAATGAAGGGCCAGATGTATACAAAATGGTGTCGTCTGCGTAGAGGTGGATCTGAGAGTCACCAGCAGCAAGAGCGACATCTTTGATATACACAGAGAAAAGAGTCGGCCCAAGAATTGAACCCTGTGGCACCCCCATAGAGACTGCCATAGGTCCAGACAACAGGCCCTCCGATTTGACACATTGAACTCTATCTGAGAAGTAGTTGGTGAACCAGGCGAGGCAGTCATTTGAGAAACCAAGGCTATTTAGTCTGCCAATAAGAATGCGGTGGTTGACAGAGTCGAAAGCCTTGGCCAGGTCGATGAAGACGGCTGCATAGTACTGTCTATTATCGATCGCGGTTATAATATCGTTTAGGACGTTGAGCGTGGCTGAGGTGCACCCATGACCAGCTCGGAAACTGGATTGCATAGCGGAGAATGTACGGTGGGATTCTAAATGGTCGTTGATCTGTTTGATTACTGTGCTCATTGACTGACTGTCATGGCAAGGTCCTAGGTTGGGATAGTATCAATAAAGAGAAGCCACAGGGGGTCCATACTTGTGAACTCTTTCTTAAACTTCTGGCGTAAACCTTTGGCTTAAAATGCTAGCTGCTAGCTTTTCTCATTGGCAAACATGGCACAATTAGCTGCCCAGGGAGTTGACATAGAATGATTCATTTTATTGGCTACCCACTGGGCACACACTGGTTGAATCAATGTTGTTTCCACATAATTTCAATGAAATTACATTGAACCAACGTGGAATAGATGTTGAATTGACGTCTGTGCCAAGTGGGTACTCTGTCGTAGATGGAATATTCTTATTGGCTCTACCTTGGCCTACCCAGTACACACTGTGTGTATACTGATCCGTTTTCTTTTCCACTCAACTTTATTGAAAATGTCAAATTGACGGTCATATGACAGCACACTATTATGGTTGCTAGTTTGGAGGAAAAACCTTCTGATGTGAATTTATTATTAGAGTGGATACACCACTTGGAGGACATGAAGCTAGGGTAAGGGTTTAGCGGGAATTTCCAGGTGAACAAAAAGGTGAGCAGTCCTTGATAACGTCAATCAAAATCATTTAGGTTTAATTACAAGTTGCAACAGGGAGACACCTCCAGCACAGAAGCAGAGAAAATGTCTAATGAGAAGGCCCTTCTATATTATCACTCAGCACCAAGTGTCCTGTAAACACCAGTACGAGAGGCTTGTCGGAAGTCACAGCATCAGCTGTAAAAGAATCACACTGTGTCACAGATACATTATCAGTGTGCCCTCGGCTCAGTCTGGCGTCAATCTTTAACCATAACATTCAACACTGGCAGACATTTGATATTGGCAGTTAAACAGGTCAAAGGTAGGAACATCAGTACTTAGTTCCAACAGGTTATTGTAGACTAACAAGTGTAAACTACTTAATTAAATATTGTACTTAAACATACATGGTTAATCCATATCAACATTAAATCAGATACTGTAAAATAATTAATCAAATAATTTCCCATTACAAAGGGTAAGGGTTAGATTTTAACCGGGGTGTGGACATGAAGCTACGGTTAGGGTTTACTCTGATCCTAGATCTGAGGTTAGTTTCAAGACCTCAAACTGCAAGGATATGAGCCCAGTGAAAAGGATTGATAAACTGCAAGTCAAATTCCTTTTTGATGAAGTTTTTAGACTCTAAACAGAGCTGTGACCACAGGGAACATGGATAAAAGCTGGGGATCCTTCTTCATCTGGACGTTTTGCAGAGGAAAGCAAACATTATTGTGGTCATAAGTCTTCCCAGGTCTGGGCAAGAACTGATGGTCAGCCAAACTGTGGACCTCTCTCTCTCTCTCTCTCTCTCTCTCTCTCTCTCTCTCTCTCTCTCTCTCTCTCTCTCTCTCTCTCTCTCTCTCTCTCTCTCTCTCTCTCTCTCTCTCTCTCTCTCCCACTCACTCACTCACTCACTCACTCACTCACTCACTCACTCACTCACTCACTCACTCACACTCACACACATATATGTGAATTGGTTGACGGGGGAAAGACCAAACTGGAAAATCCACTACAGATCAGATCTGTCAGGGATAACACACACAGACAAACTCACCTCATAACACCTTTCTGCTACATCCAACATCTGAGATGTCCCTAAGGTGTGTGAGAACAGGGTTGGGACAGCCTGGCTTAGAGGTGTACAGTAATCTCCATAACCCCTCAAACATCTGGTTCCCCGCCTGCTTCCCCTACTCTCTGATCTGGCTCTTATCAAAGACCCACTGCGAATCATAAGCAGAATTTACATAGAGGTCGACCCTCATGCTACGGAACGTACAAACACACATACATACTTGTACACTAAGTATACCAAACATTAGGAACATCTCTTCCTAATATTGGGAATAAATATTCACTTATGTTATTTTTTATTTAGATGATGAACATGAGTGCTGATGTGAGATGCTGGGTTGGAACACGTGCAGACTTCTGTTGAGAGAAGCAGGCCAGAGATTTTCAAGACTTCTGACAATAAAGTCACGTTCTTGTACTTCTGTATGCTGATCCCATCATGTAGTGTGCATGTATGTGTTTGCGTGTGTGTGTGCATGTGGTTGTCAGGTGTATGTGTACAAGTCCTAGCCTCTTTGCTCTCATTTTGGGGGGTAGCAGCTGTGTCTCGACTCTCTTCCCTCTTTCCTCCCCCTCTCCTCTCCCTCACAGGAACGGGCTGATGGTCAGAGGTCAGATGTACCTGTGCCCCACTCCCCACCCTCGGCTGTCAGAAGTAACAATGTTATGTCGACCTAATAAGGGGTGGGGGGGGTGTCTGAGTGCTGAAATGGAACAGACCTTTCTCCAGTCTTCCAGACAGCTGTCTGCTGGACAGACAAATAAAATAAAGAGAGATGGAAGAAAGTTAGCTGACAAGGTATAAAGGCCCACCAAAGTTTTGTGAAGGTTTGTTAGAAGAACAAAATAAAAAATAAAAGTTAAGTCTTTGAAGGAAATGACAAGGTGTATTTTACTGACTACATCAGAGGAGGCTGGTGGGAGGAGCAATAGGAGGACGGGCTCATTGTAATGGAATACATGGAATGATATCAAACACGTTTGACTCCGTTTATTCCATTCCAGGCATTAAAATGAGCCCCGTCCTCCTATAGCTACATCCACCAGCCTTCTCTGGACTTCATGGTTCGCTAATATTGAAATGGAGAGAGAAAGAAATTATAAAAGAGAGGGTGACGATAAATGGCATGTGTTTAAAAGACAAGGGAGTGAGAGAGAGAGAGAGAGAGAGAGAGAGAGAGAGAGAGAGAGAGAGAGAGAGAGAGAGAGAGAGAGAGAGAGAGAGAGAGAGAGAGAGAGAGAGAGAGAGAGAGAGAGAGAGAGAGAGAGAGAGAGAGAGAGAGAGGGGAAAAAAATGGGCCGATAAGAGTGGCAAAGAAGGGCGTGAAATAGATAAAAAGGGACAACAGAATAGGAGAAAAGAGAGAGAGTGTAGAAATAAAGAGAGAGACTCAATGTAATGAATGGTGTGACTAAGACATGTAAACCAGAGGATAATTAGAGATTATTAATATGGCTGTTTCCCAGACTATAGCACCACACTTCATTAGGTAATATGCCATTAACACACACACACACACACACCAAGCACACACTAAGCACTAAGCACACACACCAAGCGCACACACACACATACACACACCATTAACAAAGCAAGTCAAGGGCTCAAAGGATACTCTCATCACAATATATCATCCATTTCTGTACTTTCACTCTGTTATCTGCCATTCTCACTCTTAATTTAATGTTCTATCTCTCCTCATTTCTGTCTAACGCTCCATCATTTTCTCTTTCTTTCTTTTCTTGTGCTTTCCCATTATTTCACTTCTTTATAAAAGAATAAAGAATATTCCAGATGCACCTTATGCAACATTACAGCTTCATTGCTTCTAATGGCGGAAGGGTGTATGTATCCGCGCGGAGTGTCTGTCTGTATGTGTGTGTGTGTGTGTGTGTGTGTGTGTGTGTGTGTGTGTGTGCTGACTGATTGTTCAGTATTTTGATAGAGCCTGATGTCCAGGGACAGGTTGTCAATACTATACAATACCTATATTCACTGTTCCTTTTACTGCCTGAGAGAGTGCCTTTACATTTTGGGGGGGGGGCGGGGAATACATGTGGTTTTCAGACACATGTATGAACACAAGTTTTAACAAATCACATGTGAAAAATGTAAGGGCACTCTCTCAGGCAGTAAAAGGAACAGTGATTATACAGTGGGGAGAACAAGTATTTGATACACTGCCGATTTTGCAGGTTTTCCTACTTACAAAGCATGTAGAGGTCTGTAATTTTTTATCATAGGTTCACTTCAGCTGTGAGAGACGGAATCTAAAACAGAAATCCAGTAATTAATTTGCATTTTATTGCATGACATAAGTATTTGATCACCTACCAACCAGTAAGAATTCTGGCTCTCACAGACCTGTTAGTTTTTCTTTAAGAAGCCCTCCTGTTCTCCACTCATTACCTGTATTAACTGCACCTGTTTGAACTCGTTACCTGTATAAAAGACACCTGTCCACACACTCAATCAAACAGACTCCAACCTCTCCACAATGGCCAAGACCAGAGAGCTGTGTAAGGACATCAGGGATACAATTGTAGACCTGCACAAGGCTGGGATGGGCTACAGGACAATAGGCAAGCAGCTTGGTGAGAAGGCAACAACTGTTGGCGCAATTATTAGAAAATGGAAGAAGTTCAAGATGACGGTCAATCACCCTCGGTCTGGGGGCTCCATGCAAGATCTCACCTCGTGGGGCATCAATGATCATGGGGAAGGTGAGGGATCAGCCCAGAACTACACGGCAGGACCTGGTCAATGACCTGAAGAGAGCTGGGACCACAGTCCAAAAAAAAAACATTAGTAACACACTACTCCGTCATGGATTAAAATCCTGCAGCGAACGCAAGGTCCCCCTGCTCAAGCCAGCGCATGTCCAGGCCTGTCTGAAGTTTGCCAATGACCATCTGGATGATCCAGAGGAGGAATGGGAGAAGGTCATGTGGTCTGATGAGACAAAAATAGAGCTTTTTGGTCTAAACTCCACTCGCCGTGTTTGGAGGAAGAAGAAGGATGAGTACAACCCAAAGAACACCATCCCAACCGTGAAGCATGGAGGTGGAAATATCATTCTTTGGGGGATGCTTTTCTGCAAAGGGGACAGGACTGACTGCACCGTATTGAGGGGAGGATGGATGGGGCCATGTATCGCGAGATCTTGGCCAACAACCTCCTTCCCTCAGTAAGAGCATTGAAGATGGGTCGTGGCTGGGTCTTCCAGCATGACAACGACCCCGAAACACACAGCCAGGGCAACTAAGGAGTGGCTCCGTAAGAAGCATCTCAAGGTCCTGGAGTGGCCTAGCCAGTCTCCAGACCTGAACCCAATAGAAAATCTTTGGAGGGAGCTGAAAGTCCATATTGCCCAGCGACAGCCCCGAAACCTGAAGGATCTGGAGAAGATCTGTATGGAGGAGTGGGCCAAAATCCCTGCTGCAGTGTGTGCAAACCTGGTCAAGACCTACAGGAAACGTATGATCTCTGTAATTGCAAACAAAGGTTTCTGTACCAAATGTTAAGTTCTGCTTTTCTGATGTATCAAATACTTATGTCATGCAATAAAATGCAAATAAATTACTTAAAAATCATACAATTTGATTTTCTGGATTGAAGTGTACATATGATAAAAATTACAGACCTCTACATGCTTTGTAAGTAGGAAAACCTGCAAAATCGGCAGAGTATCAAATACTTGTTCTCCCCACTTTATATATTGTATACAGTTGAAGTCGGAAGTTTACATATACCTTAGCCAAATACATTTAAACTCAGTTTTTCACAATTCCTGACATTTAATCATAGTAAAAATTCCCTGTTTTAGGTCAGTTAGGATCACTACTTTATTTTAAGAATGTGAAATGTCAGAATAATAGTAGAGAGAATGATTTATTTCAGCTTTTATTTCTTTCAACACATTCCCAGTGGATCAGAAGTTTACATACACTCAATTAGTATTTGGTAGTGTTGCCTTTAAATTGTTTAACTTGGGTCAAACGTTTCGGGTAGCCTTCCACAAGCTTCCCACAATAAGTTTGGTGAATTTTGGCCCATTCAACCTGACAGAGCTGGTGTAACTAAGTCAGGTTTGTAGGCCTCCTTGCTCGCACACGCTATTTCAGTTCTGCTCACACATTTTCTATAGGATTGAGGTCAGGGCTTTGTGATGGCCACTCCAATACCTTGACTTTGTTGTCCTTAAGCCATTTTGCCACAACTTTGGAAGTATGCTTGGGGTCATTGTCCATTTGGAAGACCCATTGGCGACCAAGCTTGAACTTCCTGACTGATGTCTTAAAATGTTGCTTCAATATATCCAAATAATTTTCCTTCCTCATGATGCCATCTATTTTGTGAAGTGCACCAGTCCCTCCTGCAGCAAAGCACCCCCACAGCGTGCTTCACGGTTGGGATGGTGTTCTTCGGCTTGCAAGCCTTCCCCTTTTTCCTGCAAACATAACGATGGTCATTATGGCCAAACAGTTCTATTTTTGTTTCATCAGACCAGAGGACATTTCTCCCAAAAGTACAATCTTTGTCCCCATGTGCAGTTGCAAACCGTAGTCTGGCTATTTAATGGCAGTTTTGGAGCAGTGGCTTCTTCCTTGCTGAGCAGCCTTTCAGGTTATGTTGATATAGGACTCGTTTTACTGTGGATATAGATACTTTTGTACCTGTTTCCTCCAGCATCTTCACAAGGTCCTTTGCTGTTGTTCTGGGATTTAATTGCACTTTTCGCACCAAAGTACGTTCATCTCAAGGCGATATGACGGCTGCGTGGTCCCATGGTGTTTATACTTGCGTACTATTGTTTGTACAGATGAACGTGGTACCTTCAGGCGTTTGGAAATTGCTCCCATTGATGAACCAGACTTGTGGAGGTCTACAATTTCTTTTCATTTTCCCATGATGTCAAGCAAAGAGGCACTGAGTTTGAAGGTAGGCCTTGAAATACATCCACAGGTACACTTCCAATTGACTCAAATGATGTCAATTAGCCTATCAGAAGCTTCTAAAGCCATGACATCATTTTCTGGAATTTTCCAAGCTGTTTAAAGGCACAGTCAACTTAGTGTATGTAAACTTCTGACCCACTGGAATTGTGATACAGTGAATTATAAGTGAAATAATCTGTCTGTAAACAATTGTTGGAAAAATGACTTGTGTCATGCACAAAGTAGATGTCCTAACCGACATGCCAAAACTATAGTTTGTTAACAAGAAATGTGTGGAGTGGTTGAAAAACGAGTTTTAATGACTCCAACCTAAGTGTATGTAAACTTCTGACTTCAACTGTAGTATTGATAACCTGGCCCAGGCTCTCTCAATATCATGATCAGGCAGCAACCACACACACACACACACACACACACATACACACATACACACACACATACACACACACACTCGGGCGCGGACACATACAGGCCTTGTGTGATGACACGTGTGAAGTTTCACATGGATTTTTACGTACATTTTTCACGTTAACAACAACAAAAAACACACGTGGTTTATGGACACATATGAAGGTTCACCTGGATTTGTTATTTTTTTAAATTGCACATTCACATCTGCTGCAAATTTCACCCAAAAAAATGTTTTTGGGGGGGGTATGGGTGGACACAGCAGCCTTTTAACCCATATGGGCCTTGCACACAGGTTTCCCCCACAGCTCCCTCTGCTGGGATCTCTTAATTGGGCCAATACTGACTGTGAATTTATAATTATGCCCACCAGTGTGGTATTGTTGTTGTGACATTGATTGCCGTTGCCTTGCACGCTGAAGAAGGGCTCAAACCTGAACCGTTCATGCGGCAATAAAAATATGTCAATTTACCGGAGTGGTGTCCTCTTTCTGTTCTTTGGATCATATAGGAGGATCCAGCACCCGATTTAAGTTTATATAAGGTGGTGTCGAGCACGTTATTTATCTTTCCTTGCATGCAGATGCTATTTTGTTCTCATGACAGAAGGGATCTCACTGTTTCCATGCTGTGGGACAGCAGTTAGGAGCCAAAGCGTTTGTTGATTTTGCTGTTTGGATGTTGTTGTCTGTCAGATTATCTTTTGTTTTTGAAAAGTGGGATAAGAATTAGGACATTTGGTCAAATCCACCTCCTCAGGAGCAATCAAAATATCCACTGTATTTCCTTGGCCTCCCGCCGTGCTCCACGAGACCTTCTCCTCTCGGCTGTGATTCTCCCTCGGTCACTGTACTGGAGCTCCAGTTCAGGGGCCCACACAGCGCCCTGACATCCCAGGGAAGGCAGCTCGTCCTGGGGTGACTTACTTTCAGAGGCCCCTGAAGGATCCTGGAGCTCTACATGAGCCAAAAATCACAGAGTTTGGAGTAGACTCAAAGAAAAAGATGAAAGAAGAGAAAAACAGCGCTGAGGGGCCCTTCTGTCTCTTTCCTTCTCCTCCCTCTGTCCCTCTCTTCTTTTTTTATTTCTCTGTTTCTTCCCTCTGTTTCTCCCCTTCAATAACAACTTGTTTTTCTATCAGTTTTTGTTTGTGAAGAAGTTGTACTAATTAGGGAGGGAAATAAAAAGGACATGAAAACAGAGGAAGAAAGGAGAGGAACAAGAGGAAGAGTGTTCTCCTGTCTCGGAGGTGATCTATTAGTGATCTGATCCATGCCAGACCTCTCATGAGTTGAATGAGTAGTGAGCTACAGAACAATGTCATTACCTCAGTATAAATAATACAAAACTCAAATATTCCAGTTTCAGACAGACAGTGTTCTGTATCCTAGGTTACTGGGAGTTCTTGCTGCTGGACATACACTACCAGTCAAAAGTTTGGACACACCTACTCATTCAAGTGTTTTTGTTTATTTAAAAAAATAATTACATTGTAGAATAATAGTGAAGAAATCAGAACTATGAAATAACACATATGGAATCATGTAGTAACCAAAAATGTGTTAAACAAATCAAAATATATTTTATATTTGAGATTCTTCAAAGTAGCAACCGTTTGCCTTGATGGCAGCTTTGCACACTCTTGGCATTCTCTCAACCAGCTTCATGAGGTAGTCACCTGGAATGCATTTCAATTAACAGGTGTGCCTTCTTAAAAGTTAATTTGTGGAATTTATTTCCTTCTTAATGCGTTTGAGACAATCAGTTGTGTTGTGACAAGGTAGGGGTGGTATACAGAAGACAGCCCTATTTGGTAAAAGACCAAGTCCATATTATGGCAAAAACAGCTCAAATAAGCAAAGAGAAACGACAGTCCATCATTACTTTAAGACAATACTGAAGGTCAGTCAATACAGAACATTTCAAGAACTTTGAAAGTTTCTTCAAGTGCAGTCGCAAAAACCATCAACCGCTATGATGAAACTGGCTCTCATGAGGACCACCACGGGAATGGAAGACCCAGAGTTACCTCTGCTGCAGAGGATAAGTTCATTAGAGTAACCAGCTTCAGAAATTGCAGCCCAAATAAATGCATCACAGAGTTCAAGTAACAGACACATCTCAACGTCAACTGTTCAGAGAGGACCATGTGCTGCAAAGAAACCACTACTAAAGGACACCAATAATAAGAAGAGACCTGCTTGGGCCAAGAAACACGAGCAATGGACATCAGACCAGTGGAAATGTGTCCTTTGGTCTGGAGTCCAAATTTGAGATTTTTGGTTCCAACTGCTGAGTCTTTGTGAGATGTGGTGTGGGTTAACGGATGATCTCCGCATGTGTAGTTCCCACTGTAAGCATGGAGGAGGAGGTGTTATGGTGTGGGGGTGCTTTTCTGGTGACACTGTCTGTGATTTATTTAGAATTCAAGGCACACTTAACCAGCATGGCTACCACATCATTCTGCAGCGATACGCCATCCCATCTGGTTTAGGCTTAGTGGGACTATCATTTGTTTTTCAACAGGACAATGACCCAATACACCTCCAGGCTGTGTAAGGGCTATTTTACCAAGAAGGAGAGTGATGGAGTGCTGCATCAGATGACCTGGCCTCCACAATCCCCAACCTCAACCCAAATTAGATGGTTTGGGATGAGTCGGACGGCAGAGTGAAGGAAAAGCAGCCAACAAGTGCTCAACATATGTGGGAACTCCTCCAAGACTGTTGGAAAAGCATTCCAGGTGAAGCTGGTTGAGAGAATGCCAAGAGTGTGCAAAGCTGTCATCAAGGCAAAGGGTGGCTATTTGAAGAATCTCAAATATAAAATATATTTTCATTTGTTTAACACTTTTTTGGTTACTACATGATTCCATATGTGTTATTTCATAGTTTTGATGTCTTCACTATTATTCTACAATGTTAAAAATTAAGAAAAACCCTTGAATGAGTAGGTGTGTCAAAACTTTTGACTGGTACTGTATGTCAGTGCTCTTTACCCGATAGTCACATAGAAATGTCTGAATACAGTATTATACATTTTATTATCATAATTGGTATCATACACTATTATGATGTCATTTTATACTATCCAGTTGTGTTACTGTGTAATTCCATCATCGAAGGTGTTAAGTGTTTAGATTGATATAGGCTTTTTGTTAGCCAGCTGCCTGCCTGTCCTCTAGGATTTGTATTGATGTATTGACAGACGTACAGACGGATAGTACACAGACCAGCTCAGGCCAGAGCAGACCAGACTAGCCATCTCACTGGTCCACCATTAGAACACAGGGTCAGGGGTGAAATCACTTTGTTTTCACACTAATGTAGGCTTACAGTAGGGTGTCACACAGTGCAGTGCATTACAGTACAGTAAACTGATTATGCAATGTAATGTAAAATGTATTGATTAGTGTGTACATTCAATAATAAGTCGTCTGTGTGCCATAAGACCCGCTGAGCTCAAGCCTATAGGTATTTTATCTGGGTGCTAACATATGTGTTGTGGTCTCAGGCAAGGTTGCACATCATGCAAACATGATTTACGGTTCATGTAACATCTTGTGTTACATCTTGTCAGCACTTAGTAGTGTAACGTAATGGGCTAACACAGTATCTCAGAGCCCCCTTGCAGTTGAAGGCTCCGTTGCGAAACGGATGCAGAATCTTTGAATTTTTCCAAACTTTGCTTCATCTTGAGTGCAGCCAGAGTCCGTCAATAGAACAGGAAGTTACCAAACCACAGATCAAGGTGAAAATATATGGTTTTCGGCAATGGCTTTATGGGATAGCTAGCTTGTAAATAATGGTCCATTCCTATAAGTGAGTACTATTTTTATAGTAATGTTAACTAATACACATTGGCTGTTAAGCCAATTATATTATAGGACTGTTGCCTCCCGTTTTAGTTTCTTGTGATGGTAATGACATTTGTTTTTGATGATAATTATTAGGTAGAGGTCGCTAGCTACAGTATCTTCAACATAGCCTAGCTTTTAGCTAGCTACAGTAGCTAGCTAGCTACTCTGTAAGCTAGCTTGACTTGCTAGAAAGTTAGAGAAACAAGTTGTGGAAAAAGTAATTAAATGAAACATGTTTTATTATCACCTGAAACAATATGTTTCTCCTTTCTTGAATGAAAAGGTCATATTTTGCAATCTTCCTAAATAAATGTGATCTCTGACAAGAAACTAGGCTCTCCTCCATATTGTCTTGTGTTGTGAGACCCTATGCTTTGCTTATGCTCTCCGTCCAGTAGCGGAATGAGATTGGGTGAAGATGACATACGGCGTAATGAAATATCCCACAATGTGTACGGGGCATACTGGTGAGATGTCCTACAAATGGTAACTTGTTGTTCTAGTCATACTAGAACCCAAATCACCAGCAGATATTACTTGTGAACCTAAGTGAAACACATCTAACAACAGATCCCTTTGGGACTATCGAAGAGTATTCCTATTAATCTTTGAACATCAATGAAACTAACATAAATGACATTCAAAGATCAATTAATAACTGTATATGTATGACAAGGTGTGTATGGAATGCCATGAACACTCTATAATTCATTCTATGGTGGGGCTATTGTGTGTCATCAGCATTGATGCAGTATGTCACAGTTGGCCTGTCAATAAGGTGTAGCATTAAAAATATTACAACCAACAACATCAATACCTTGATTAGCTAAATCACATGTGGTGCTACAGCAGTCATCCTCTTTAGGGTGGCCCTAAGTACATGTTGTGTACTGGCCTCTTTCTCTACACACACAGAGGTAGTCGAGTGGAGAAAGTTAGCCATAATGCTCAAATGATGGATACGCTATTGGATAACTAACAGCTGGGAAGGATGAAATGGAAATGGATTGCAGATATTGATTTCTCACCTACTCTTTGATCAATGATTTTACACAATAATGAAAATAAAATGTTAAGCAGGGCAGGGTGTAAGATAGGGAGGAAATAAAAGAGGTGTGATTCTCTCTGTGTGTGTGTGTGTCTCGTTGCAAATCAAGTCATGCGGCTAACATTGATCTGAAACAGACTCCGGATTGTCTTTAACTGTACTTTAACTACTTCATAATGTCTCACCATAGATGGCAGTGTGGTAGGGACAAGCTGGCCTCTACATTACTGCCTTTCAATAGCTATGGTATCCTAGCCAGGAAAGAAATCACTTGTGAGATGAACATTATAATCTGAGAGAATGCACATTCAGTGCCCTAGTTTTACCTGTTCAACTCTGAGATGCTTTGAATGTGCAGCAGCAGCACTATGAAAACCTCCCGACTAAAATATTTTCATTCCAGGAGAGGCAGAGGTATCTCCCTCTGTCAGCTGAACAGACAGTGAAATAACTGGCATCTAAATCCCATAGCAAAACACACTGTCTCTCTGCCTCGGGCTGTGTTGCTTCCTAAACCAACTGTATGTCCTCCACAGAACCAGAGAGAGGGAGTGTGCCACTTTAGTTTATTATCTTTTTCACTTGCTTTGGCAATGTAAACACGTGTTTCCCATGCCAACAAAGTCCTTTGAATTGAGTTGAATTGAGAGAGAGAGAGAGAGAGAGAGAGAGAGAGAGAGAGAGAGAGAGAGAGAGAGAGAGCACCCCTCGCACGAGGATGCCTGGCTGCCGCGCTTTCCATCCGCCGCATTCCAGAACTGTCCTCTGCTGTGCTCCTCTTGCGCGAGACCAATCGAGCTGTGACTTCCGCCTCGACCACATACCCACATGCGCGCGCGTGCACGCACACAGAAACATGCGGTAGCGTATGTCGCTGGCTCTAAATTGTTCGTACATAATATGCTTCTCAGTTGACTGCTGCTGATATGGAGGATTCCTCCTTAACATCTCTATTTGATAAATTACAGTAATTATATAAAGGTTATGGAGTCAGGATATTATCATATAATTTACATACGAAGGAAATAATCTATTGTCCTAAATCACATGAGTTATGGAAATGCAAGCACGTTTTTGCACAGATGGAACATTTAACAAGAACCGACTTATGGAACCCATGAGCACAACCGAACTACAAAGAACTAAAAAAAATATAACTTAAAAGTGTTATATTGACTAATAGACTATTGGGGAAGAAATATTGTATAACACATCACACGTGTAAAGGTGACGGTGGAAACGAAGGCATCGTTTATATCACATGGCAACTCTTTTTTTTTCTTAAACTTCCCATAATAAACCTGTCGCCCAATCATCAAGTAGCTTTGGTTAGATACCAACACTTCCTCGCTTATCATTGGCCAATAGTTGACAATCAGATTCCAGCTGTTCCCCCTCCCTCCTGATACATTTGAGACGGACACATTTCTAGACCAATAGAAGAGTAGAATGAGACATAGCCATTTTCTGGTTGGTGGATGGGCGGTTAGGGAGGAGAAGTTGAATCCAATTCCAGCTGTGCATGCGTTCTGAGGAGCGGATTCTTGGTGTGGGCAGCCTCGCCGAACGAAAAGATTCAGGAGAAAGAGAGATATAGGGAGAGACTTTTGTGTGCTAATGTCGGCAATAATGTGACGGAACCTTAAACACATCAAAGGCTGCTACATCCTTTCACACGTGCTGCACCCATACCCCGCGTGTACGCAAAGGATGCCTTATGGATGTGTTATTAGAGCGGAAATATTAAGTACTGTATTTAAATTATGAAACACTTTTAGGCTGGGGTACATACAGGCGCTAAAAAAACCCATGTTTGGATGAATGGAGTGAACATCTTTGGATACTAAAACCGAGGACGAAAACGAGGAGAAAACGAATTGTTTGTTGATAGTTTTTTTTAAAAAATTGATCTGAGTTTAGTTGTTTTGACTGAAGTGGGAAAGGAGGGGAGAGGGAAGGAATAGGAGAGCCAACGGTGGGGATTCTGCTATAAACGCCAGACCAGGATTTGTGTCTGGAATCTGACCAGGATTTAGACAGAATTCCAAGATATTACAAAGGGAAAGGTTCTATGAAGAGTCCTTGGAGTTACGAGAGAGCTCGAGACTAAAAACCATGCCTGACGCATGATGCCCATAAACCCGCTGTAGCGACCACCTGGAAACTATACAGCCCGCGAGACGCACGCACGTACCGACTCTTTTCCTCCCCTCTTGCACGCTCTTCTCTCGTCCCTTCTTCCCTGCACGCGCGATTCGGGCTGCACTTTTGCCACGAGAATCGATCATGCGATGACTGAGCGCGCTTTGGGCACATCTACTGAGTCTATTACAGGTAATAAATTAACAATTACAACAATAAAAACGCCTGCTTTTGTTATCGATTATGTTATATGTTTGGTTTACGCATTTACAAAAGCAAACGAATTTCGTTTAATCATCCAATGATGTTGTAAAAACGCATGACTGAAGTTTGGAAAACAAGAATATGAATCATTTTTCGTTTCTAAATGATGCAGTATGGCATGCGAGACAGTGTGGGAGAGAAAATACATGGGGACGGGAATCCCTCTATCCAAAATTACGAGGCACTGCAGCTCAGTTGGACCCCTATTTGTTGCCAAATGTTGTGAGAAATTTGGGTGACATAGAAGTATAAACAAGTGTTGGTCGTTGTTAAAAACAAAAACAGGAGAGTAGTGTCGAAATAACAACATATGTTCCTTTAAAACGGACTTCTCCATAGGAATAAACGCATTGGGAGGTGAATGCATATTTGTGTGAAATCTAATAACGGATCCCGCTGCTCCCCACTATATTCTGCTCCAATATTTGGATTTAATTGTAAGCATATGTCTTGGAGACCAGAAACCCTTGTAAAGAATGTTATACAATCCTGGTATATAATCTTAACAACAAGTTTTTCGTTTCTCCCCAAATATCCTTTCATCTATTCGAAACTTCCCAATTAGGCTACGCAATGAATATGAATTTATCCATCAACAATAACAATAGTCCTCCTAAATATAATCACCCTACACGCACTTTAATAATCAAATCAAACTTGCCGGAATATGTAACGTTAGACAAGTCGTTTTGTTGTGCGTAATCCTTCTGTCATTCCTAAACTATATATGTTTATGTTTTGCCCAAATGTATGGAAATATTTATGGACATATACAAGTCATTATGTTGAGCGTCTTTAGATGATGTTATAGTTTAATGTTTACGCATTTCTGTGTTGGTGATGTTTATGAAATCATATGTTTATATTTCCAACACCCCTCCATCTCAGGGGGTGAATGATGGATGAGGATGGGGGAAATCTCCCCGGTGACCTCGGCGCCAGGGACTCGGAGGGGCACTCCTCTCTCCCCAGAACTTTCATACGGCTCAACGACCTGTCTGGGGCCGGGGGAGGAGGTTTGGAACGCAGCGAGGTAGAGCCAGTATCACCGGGACCTGATGGACCCTCTACATCCAGGGAGGAGGCCTCGGCAGGCGGGGAAGATGAGCTGCCTCACCCCACCCTGGCTCCCGTCGTGTTTTTCTACCTGAAACAAACCACCCCTCCGAGGAGCTGGTGTCTGAAGATGGTCTGCAACCCATATCCTTTTACTTCGAAATAATAGCTGTTAGTTCACTCATGTGTGCTCTGCTTGGATCGTGGGATCCATATATATATATATCCATGCCCGCACACACATCTGTGAAGGTAAGATGCACCTGCTTTTGGTTATGCGCTCATCCAATCCTCTCAGATCGACATAAGTGCCTTGGTTTTAAGTCTTGGGGTTGATTTGGGATTCAGAGTATATGGCCTATAAGGGTTTATGGAGACCATGTGAAAATTATATCTCTTATATCTCTCTGTCTGATGATGTTATTGCTGCCAAAGAAGTCAGATACATTTGCCCTTAGAAGCTTATTTTAGGTCAGATTTTTGACTTTCAAGGATAAGCTGAAGATCTGTCCTTGAGGGTAACTTCAACCTGGAGTTCAACCGACATCGGGCCTTAGTTCAGGGGTCAATCCATGGCTTGCACCTATAGATTTGTCCTGCTGGATATTTGGTGACCTCATGAAATTGAGGTCAGGTATGACTGAGTATGAATATTGCTCTGCAATATGGACAAAATAGCATCTGCTGCAAGGCCTTATATTGAGCAGAGGCCATATATTGATTGCTGTGTCTCGAGGGGTTGCAGGTCTATACTTGTTCATTTCACATTTCAAATTATTTGCACCTGATTTATTTTATAATTGTGCTGTTTTCTTGATTAGAATTGATTGAATAATCATGGTTACAGTAGGCAGTGAAAATTGATGGCCCTCCACGCACGCACGAACACACACACACACACACACACACACACACACACACACACACACACACACACACACACACACACACACTCACACACACACGGTTTCGTCAGAAGTCAGTTCTGTAAGGCTGAAAGGGGTTATGTTCTAACTTATTTCTTGATACATACCTGTGTGGTTGTTTATTGACTGCTAGCTCTGTGTTGTGTCTCTGTGTCTGTGAATGTTACAGTAGTGGAGTCTAGTCCTTTATTAAATCATACCTGAGAGAGAAGCCTGTTATCGATTCATAAGAGCACAGACCCACATTGATTTAGTTCACCCCAGAGAGGAGAAGAGAAGAGATATAACTAGCTTGGTGTGTGTGTGTTTGTATTATGGCAGATACGTGGAGCATACCTAGACTACCGTGTGTTCTTTGTGTTGCAGTGGCGGTGTGTGTGTGTTGCGAGGCTGCAGTGTTTAGGTAGATGGTCTTGGAGCAGCAGCCCTCTGAAGGGAAAAGAATGCTGGTTTGGCATGTGTATGTGTTGGCTTACACACACTGTGATGTCTGCTGTGGACCTGTGTGTGTGTGTGTGTGTGTTGTAACACAACCCAATAGAATGGATTTATTTTACCTGATTATCCTCTCTCCAACCTTTATCTCCTCACCTCCAATTTAGTGTGTCTCCCTCCCTCCCATCAAAACTCTAAATGAGACGCCTGTCTCTCACTTCCTCTGTCTGGCTTTCTGTCTGTCTGTATGTCTGTCTGAGTCAGTCTGTTTCTCCACTGTGGTTCTATGCAGACAGTATACTCCCACACCAACTCTTCATCTGTCTCTTTTTTCCCTCTCTGTCTGGTCCGCTCCACCCCCCCTCCCCCCACCCTCCTTGCACTATCACAGAACCCCTCCTCTCTGCCATCCGTCTCCCTCAGTATCCCTCAGTCCTTATCAGAGGTTATCGTAGTCAGTGGGGTATTTCTCTGCTAGAGGTCACATCCATTGCTCTCTCATGTCCATATCTGTAAATGCCAGCAGAGCTTCTCCTGTATTCCCTTTCTGCTCCGTATCAGAGGACCAGGGCCCCCAGGGGCTTTAGGGGCCACATGGAGGAACAAGGCCCCCAGAGGGAGCTCATTACCAGGGCCGCAATATGAGGGGTGAGACGCTCCATCGCTAGGAACTCGTTTGACACACACCGCTCTGTAGAGAGACAGGCTGGCTGCTGAGGGCTACAGGCACTGGGTAGATATAGACATAGACAGGCAGTGTTTCCTCCCACCATTACCTAGACAGGCCCTCCGCCTAACACTATTGTACTCCTGCCTAAAACAACATAGCCTCTATATTGGTTGCTATTGAATGCTATTGAAGGATTGTAGCGCTAAATAGAGGCACATGCACCCAGCCAAGAAAAAGGAAACAATCTGTAGGGAGACATTGACTGGACAATCAGTTCTGACCTCTAATGCTTTGATGTTGTGCTTGTGCTCTACAAGACCCGACACATGCTTTGTTCATCAAGACCCCTGTTAACTGCAGTGACATTGACATTAGGAGGAACCTGTGTTGTACCAAACAGAGGGACTAGTGGTTGTGATGTGGCAGTAGGTAATTGAGGGGATGCTAAGTTGGCCTTTGGAGAAGTCAGAGAGGCCAAACACTGTGAGAATACTGTGAGAATATACAGACCGAGCGTCTAGAGCGGGAACTGGCTGCCTGCTAAATCCCTGCTTAGAGAAAGAGAGGGGGGAGGGAGGGAGAGAAGGAGAGAGAGAGAGAGAGAGAGAGAGAGAGATGTCACCACAATTCTCTGACCCGCTGTGCTGCTATATGATGGCAATGTTTAACATGATTGCAGTGTAGCCGAGACGTAAGTGTGTGTGTGTGTGTGTCTGTCCCCAGGGCTGGGTGGCTGTTATTTTGACGTATCTGCTGCTGCGCCATCCATGTTTTGCCCTTTCTGTGTTTCAGTAGCGATTTAGGAAAAGGTCAGCGTTTCTGTAATACTTTGTAATCTAACTGAGATCGATCTGTCTCTGTAGCCCCCATGGAGCATGTGTGTGTGCGTGTGTGCGTGTGCTACTGAAGTCTCATTGCTGTTCAGGATTCTGAGAGCAAACTCACATAGTGTACATACCACCACACCGGGGCACACTAGAGCCAAAGCTCTCCCAAACAGGGTTAGGACTCAAGAGTAAGCTGATCCTAGATCAGTGTCTACGGGCAGGTTCTACAGGCAGCCCCTGGTGTCCCCTGGCGGCCCCTGGCTATTGTATCCAGGGCCAGGCAGAGGTAATTAGGACCCCTGGACACTCACACTGGCATTTAGGCCCTAATGAAGGACCCCAACGGTGTCTACATTGAGTGATGTGGTGCCCGGCGCGTTGCCTGCGTGAAATTCCCCCTGTTGGTTTTGCTAATGATGACTGCATGTGTTGTGGAGAGTGGGGAGAGAGTTCTCTGACATGCACGCACGAACCCAAACACACACACCCACACACACACACATACGACTCCCGTAGGTGTCTCCTCTCTGTCGGAGAGCTGGGTGGTGCCAAGGCCGTCCTCTAAACATGGAGAAAAGGAGAGTGGGAACACGTCCTACTCTCTCTCTCTCTCCTTCCTTCCTTCTCTCTCTCACTTTCTCTCTCTCTCACACACACTATCTCCATCCTCCATCCTCCCTCCTCTTTCTCTTCCTCCCCCATCTCTCTCCCTCCGTGTCTCCTACTGATTTAGTATCGGAGGGTTGTGTAGTCCAGTCTGCAGAGAGAGAGAATGAGCTGACCGATGGCTCGCCTCTCACTAGCACTCTATCATTGTTTTGGCTGTGGAGAGAACTTAGCGCCTCACACTAGCTCCCATGCTAATGATTTATCACCAGTCAATGACGTTTCAGCAAGCTTGCTGCCTTCATCAGGGTTACTGGAACACTGATATGGGCCAGTATTGAAGGACACACAATAATGTATTCGTTTTAGAGTAACAACACTTTGGACGTTATGTCTTAATCAATTATTGATGTTGATATGCTTTGTTTTTTACGCCTCCCTTTGTTTCTTTTCTTTCCCTTTTCATTTCTTGCTCCTTCCATATCTCCTCCACCACAGTAAGAGGAACAAACAGCAGTTGTGTGTATTTACAGTGCATTCGGAAAGTATTCAGACCCCTTGACGTTTTCCACATTTTGTTATGTTGCAGCCTTATTCTAAAATGTATTAAATCGTTTTCCCCCCCTCATCAATCTACACACAATACCCCATAATGACAAAGCAAAAACAGTTTTTTTTGCAAAGTTATTAAAAATAAAAAACGGAAATATTACATTTACATAAGTATTCAGACCCTTTACTCAGTACTTTGTTGAAGCACCTTTGGCAGCGATTACAGCCTCAAGTCTTTCTCTTTGCTTATTTGAGCTGTTCTTGCCATAATATGGACTTGATCTTTTACCAAATAGGGCCATCTTCTGTATACCCCCCTACCTTGTCACAACACAACTGATTGGCTCAAACGCATTAAGAAGGAAATACATTTCACAAATTAACTTTTAACAAGGCACACCTGTTAATTGAAATGCATTCCAGGTGACTACCTCATGAAGCTGGTTAAGAGAATGCCAAGAGTGTGCAAAGCTGTCATCAAGGCAAAGGGTTGCTACTTTGAAGAACCTCAAATATAAAATACATTTTGATTTGTTTAACACTTTTTTGGTTACTACATGATTCCATATGTGTTATTCCATAGTTTTGATGTCTTCACTATTATTCTACAATGTAGAAAATAGTACAAATAAAGAAACACCCTTGAATGAGTAGGTGTGTCCAAACATTTGACTGGTACTGTATGTTCGTAACATTCATAATGAACGTATTGTTATTACAAAGAGATGCAATGACGTTGGCACACAGAGGCAGGTGTGACTCGGTATCTCAATGTCAATGACATCAGAGTGCCTATATATGCAAGTAGTGTCAACATAATCTTTTAATATACTGGTACAAATATTATCAATTGACAGTAAAGTATCTGAATATGCACAAAAGGGGAGAAAACAAAAGAAAGGTGTCTCACTGTCTTAAAGGGACACTTCGGGATTTTGGCAATGAAGCCTGTTATCTACTTCCCTAGAGTCAGATGAATTCATGGATACTATTTTTTATGTCTCTGCATCCAGTATGAAGGAAGTTAGAGGTAGTTTTGTGAGCCAATGCTAACTAGCGTTAGCACAATGATAGTCAGTTAGCACACAGAGACATACAAATGTGTGTGTGTGTGTGGGGGGGGTTCCAATTAAGCTAGCATATGGAATTGTTTTAAGATGGTCATACCAAGGATGATTTAGCTATTTTATTTGGAATTTTAGGAGCCCTTTAACTATACAATTATTTGATGAAACATTGAATTTGGCCTTACTGCTATAAACCCATAAAAACACATTGAATAAAAGATTAAATCATGGAAAAACAGATAGTCAAAAAATAAATCAAAAGGAAGTTTGTTTTAAAGTGTTTGTCCTATATCTGAGAGATATAAGAAAGATAAGGAAATTATTTGTATTTTTTTTACCCATATTTAACAAAACATTTTGGCACTAAACTACTTCCTTAAACCTTGACTAGCCGGTGCCCCAGCACATTGACTCTGCACCGGAACCCCCCTGTATATAGCCTTTAGTTATTTGCTTTTATTTTTTTTACTTAACACAAAAATAAAATAAAAAAAACATTAGAAAATGCATTGTTGGTTAATGGCTTGTAAGTAAGCTTTTCACTGTAATGTCTACAACTTTTGTATTCAGCGCATGTGGAAAATACAATTTGATTTGATTTGATTTCCACATACTTCCATTCATTTTTTAAACTGGTACCGGCTACCTTCAGAAGATAGCCCTATTTGGTAAAATACCAAGTCCATATTATGGCAAGAACAGTTCAAATAAGCAAAGAGAAAAGACAGTCCATCGTTACTTTAAGACATGAAGGCAGTCAATACGGAAAATCTCAAAGAACTTTGAAGGTTTTTTCAAGTGCAGTCACAAAAACCATCAAACGCTATGATGAAACTGGCTCTCATGAGGACCACCACAGGAAAGGAAGAACCAGAGTTACCTTTGCTGCAGAGGATAAGTTCATTAGAGTAACCAGCCTCAGAAATTGCAGCCCAAATAAATCCTTCACAGAGTTCAAGTAACAGACACATCTCAACATCAACTATTCAGAGGGGACTGTGTGAATCAGGCCTTCAAGGTCGAATTGCTGCAAAGAAACCACTACTAAAGGACACCAATAAGAAGACGCGACCTGTTTGGGCCAAGAAACACGAGCAATGGACATTAGACCGGTGGAAATGTGTCCTTTGGTCTGGAGTCCAAATTGGAGATTTTTGGTCCAACTGCCATGTCTGTGAGACGCTGTGTGGGTGAACGGATGATATCCGCGTGTGTATTTCCCACCGTAAAGCACGGAGGAGGAGGTGTTATGGTGTGGGGGTGCTTTGCTGGTGACACTGTCTGATTTATTTAGAATTCAAGGTACACTTAACCAGCATGGCTACCACAGCATTCTGCAGCGATACTCCATCCCATCTGGTTTGGGCTTAGTGGGACTATCATTTGTTTTTCAACAGGACAATGACCCAACACACCTCCAGGCTGTGTAAGGGCTATTTTACCAAGAAGGTGAGTGCTTTTTCTTAGCAAACGCAACGTGCCATTGGAACACAGGACTGATGGTTGCTGATAATGGGCCTCTGTATACCTATGTAGATATTCCATTAATAATCAGCTGTTTCCAGCTACAATAGCCATTTACAACATTAACAATGTCTACACTGTATTTATGATCAATTTTATGTTATTTTAATGGACAAAAAAATTGCTTTTCTTTCGAAAAACAAGGAAATGTCTAAGTGACCCCAAACTTTTGAACGGTAGTGTATGTATATTATGTATTTAATTTGTTGTGTTGTTTCTTGTTTGGACCCCAGGAAGAGTAGCCGCGGCCTCTGCAGCAGCTTATTGGATGATCCTAATAAATACTAAATATTAGTGTGTAGCCCAAACTGTTCGGACACTACAGACAGAAGTTGGC
Organism: Coregonus clupeaformis; assembly: GCF_020615455.1. Classification (NCBI taxonomy): domain Eukaryota; kingdom Metazoa; phylum Chordata; class Actinopteri; order Salmoniformes; family Salmonidae; genus Coregonus; species Coregonus clupeaformis. The sequence continues at coordinate 31,511,780 of NC_059222.1, read as the reverse complement.
AGATCGGCTGTACCGACTTCAGACGAGTCCCTTGACACTTGTGGGGATCTTTGAGCAAAACAGAGAACACCATCGTGCTCGTAAGAGTCTCATTTTTCCATAGAGAGGTCATATTAGTTCAGAAGCTACAGACATTTTCATGGTCTGACAAACACCGCTGTAGCTCGGCCACCTTTTACCACAGATGCGGAAGGCCGTCATTGGCGGATGCGGTGGATTGAGACGCAGCCCATGCAAAAAAACAGATATCTCTAGCTTAAACAGACAGATTTTTGATGGGGATTTTTTTATTATGCTAATTCGATTTCTGCAGGGGCGCAACATCAACTCTAGGGGTTTTTTAAGGGATGCAGAAGGAGGCAAAGTTAAAGATACAAAATCAGGTGTAGGTTTATTAAATAATACGCAATACAAAATTAAGGTCAGCAAAAATAGAATAAATTAGGGACATTTTCAAAAAGACTGACAAAAGAAACAAAAAACTCTGAAAGAGTTAGTGGATTAGGCCTAAACAGGAATTCCTGCCCAATATAACTTACTTGGCACAGGCAGGTTGTACTAGGCTCTGACCAGCCTCCCCATCCTTCTCATCAGACTGTGCAGTCGGATTACTATACCATATGATGTGATTAGCGGATACGTAAAATACCTATCCAGGTGTTGTAAGATCTGGCATGCGTCAGCAACACCTAGGCAGAGGAACATGAGCAGAACCTGGACAAAACTTGGATCAACAATCTATGGGAAGAAAGTCTAATAATCTTCAGCAAAAATACATAAACAGGCACAAAACCTCAATACAACATTCTCATTATCACTTAGCAGACATTAACTATGATGAGCATCATTTTAAGGCAGACTTGTATACCTTTGAATTGTCATCACAGCAAAATATTCTGTATTCTATGTATGGGCCTATTTCCAAACAGAAGAGTGGTGCGCTCGCACCTGTGCCCACAAATACTGGCACGCATTAACACCAGCTCTAGGATGCACAGTGGAGCACATGACCAGCCCCTGCAGTGAGGAGTGGGAATACAAAGAAAACAATCAACGATATGAAAATGAAATTAGATTAAATTAAATGACACGTAAGTGTTTGAGAATGTTTATGAGTTCCTAAACACCGCATCCACTCAGAGGATCAGACAGCAGATAAATGACATGAAAGAAACAAACCTTTGCTTGAAAAAATACACTGGCAATATTAGCGAACTGAAACCATGTAGCCTAATTTAACATGAAACAGAGCTGTAAATAAACATCTGGGCTTTGGAAAAACCGCATTGATAAATTCATAACTTGTTGGGGAAATTAAGTACAGGATAGATAGATGAGCATGAAACTATTCCAAGGGACAAATGCGCGTTGGGGATGGAGCGGATAGGCTGCAGCCTTGGCTACCTCCATATCTCCTCCACTACAGTAAGAAGAACAGATAGAGGTAGTGTGTATTTATCAGATAAGTCTATAAAACAATGAAAGCTGAAGGGAACACTTAGCTAATCAGCAGAACATGTGCTGTGCTCTTTTTCCTCTCTTACTCTTCTCCTCGAGTTAAAAGCCTCGTGCCTCGAGAGAGAGGGAGAGCGAAAGAGAGTGTGAGAGAAGCAGAGGAGGAGATAGAGGAAAGAAAGGCCCCAACCCCCAGTTGGAGAGCAGAGTGGGGGTTTAGAGAGCATTTTTAAGAGGTAAAAAATGTGGCCTGTACCAGTGGAGGCTGGTAGGAGGAGCTATAGGAGGACGGGTTCATTGTAATGGCTGAAATGGAATAAAAGGAACCGAGTCAAACATGTGGTTTCCATATGTTTGATGTGTTTGATAGCGTTCCATTTATTATATTCCAGCCATTACAATGAGCCCGTCCTCCTAGAGCGCCTCCTACCAGCCTCCACTGACCTGTACCCAGCTACTTTATTTTCATATTTTCTCTCTCTCCCTCCCTTTCCTCTCTTTTTTCTCTCTATATTCCACTCTGTCTTCCCCCTCTCTCCCTTTTCTCCCTCCACCTCTCTCTTCCTACTCTCTTTTTCTCAGGAGAATTTCATGCATCTTCAAATGCTTGATGCTTGAGTCTGATCATTACTGAGAAATGCTCTGCTTATCACAGGTTTGTGTGCGTGTGCAGTGTCAGATATACAGTATATGATGTATGTATCATGTATATGTAAGCAGGGTAATAGCAAACGTTCTCTCTCCATCCCTCCGGAGGGTTGCTACATGGCATAGTCAGTCAAATGAAGTATAACATTACCATTATATTTGATTAACTATTTATATGTAGTTACGCAAGCAACGATTCACTGTAGGTGGTGTGTGTGTGTGTGATGTATGTGTGTGATTCACATGGCGTGTAGACTAGATCTCCCTGCTATGTCTTTTGCATGTGTTTGTTTAAAAAAAATATGTGTTTGAGTGTGTGTTTGTTTGGGTAAATTAGGGGTGTAAGGGGGAATCTGATACACACCCTACTTCAAAGAATATTACAACCCCACTGTTGTCAGCAGGGGTGTGGGTTTGTGTGTGTGTGTGTGTGCGATGTATTGGCCACAACACTCAACACTTTGAACAATGTTATACAACCAATAAAGACTTCAAGACTCATTTCAAGGACTGATTAAACACAGACACATATTCTTGTTCTTCAGCCAGTGTGTATGTTCTATATCAGTTAAAAGAAGACTTTTCATTAAGAACAAGCCCCTTACTGAGTTCTGCATTCACAGGATAGATGTGTCTGTGCTACTGTGTTACTGACACCTCTCTCTCTCTCTCTCTCTCTCTCTCTCTCTCTCTCTCTCTCTCTCTCACGCTCTCTCTCTCTCTCTCTCTCTCTCTCTCTCTCTCTCTCTCTCTCTCTCTCTCTCTCACTCTCCCTTATTCCCTCTCTCTTTCTCGCTCTCTCTGTCTACCTCTCTGTCTCTATCCCTCTCTCCCTCTCTCCCTCCCTCTCTCTCTCAATGTTCAGATCACAGGAGTTGTTATTCACACGTTAATTGGCACAGTCATTGCCACTGATTTATACACACACACACACATACACACAGACAGATTTACCGTGTCAGGTGGTTGTCATGGCAGGTAATCCCATCTCTCACTGCTGTCAATGAATCATTATACATTATTTTTGGCTTCAGGTCCAGCACAGTTGGTCAATCTTCAAAAGTGTTTGTTTATGTGTGTGTGTACATGTCTTTATGTATGCAGGTGTGTGTGTTTGTCTCTGTGTGTGTGTGTTTGTTTATCTGTGTGTGTGTGTGTGTGTGTGTGTGTGTGTGTGTGTGTGTGTGTGAGCACTGCTACACATGTCTGTATGAAGATATGCAACACCATAAACTTTAGCCTATATTAGCCTATATATCTCCCCCATGCAGTGACAATATTCGTGACACCATGTTCAATATGTAAAACTTCCATCAGTACCAGCCCTAATTCTCTCTATAGCAGGCAGGGGATCCTACAGTGTATGAATTACTGTATGACAGAGTTTCTATGACCTGTCAGCATTTGTGTGTTTGTGTGTGTGTGTGTGTGTTTGTGTTTGTGCGTTTGTGTTGTCAGTGCATGAGAAATGTGTATTTTTGCATTTTGACTTAAGTGAGGCACACAGTGTGACTATTCGGCTATGTGTGTCTGATATGGGAATGTGTGTGTGTTCTTCTGGGTAGGTATGGGAATGTGTGTGTGTCTATGTGTGTCTGTATGTGTGTCTGTGTATGGATGTGTGTGTGTGTGTTCTTCTGGGTAGGTAAGTCGCTCTGGATAAGAGCGTCTGCTAAATGACTAAAATGTAAATGTAATGTATGGGAATGTGTGTGTGTCTATGTGTGTCTGTATGTGTGTCTGTGAATGAATGTTTGTGTGTGTGTTCTTCTGGGTAGGTATGGGAATGTGTGTGTGCTGGTATTTGTTGTTGTATTTCTTTATTTGTCTTGTCAGACATGTGTAGTGTTCTTCCCCCATGACTCTAGTGGCCTAGTTAACAAATTAATGTGAAGGCAGTAAAAACCACAGGCTGGCTCCCTATGGTGGGAGGGAGTGAAGGAGGAAAGGGAGGGAGGGAGAGGGGAGGGAGAGAAGGAGGGATGGAGTGAGGGAGAGAAGGAGGGACAGAGTGAGGGAGAGAAGGAGGGACGGAGTGAGGGTGCCAGGGAGGGGAGAAGGTGAGTGGGGGGGAAGGAGAGTGAGGATAAAGGGATAGAATGAGAAAGCCAGGGAGGTGAGAGACAGAGGGGAAGTCAAAAGAGGAGGTGCAAAGAAGGAGCAATTAAAATTAAGTTAAAGAGAGAAAAAACAGAGACAGACAGAGAGGGAGAAAGAGAAAAAGAGAGAGATACCTTTACTGATGTGTTTACATCAGTCCCTTCCCGATTATGTCTGTGTGTCTGTCCCGATCCCTGTACGTGTGTGTGTCTGTCCCTCACTCAGTGCTTGTGTGTGTCTGACCCTCTCTGTGTGTGTCCCTCTCAAAGTTTATGAGTGGTGTATGTGTGTGTTTTTGTGCTCCTGTGTGCGTGTGTGTTTGTGTGTGTGTGTGTGCATGTGCGTGTCTGTGTCTCTGTATTACAAAGTAAAAGTATTTGAAGCAAAAATATATATATTTAAAATAATATATATATTTACAAAAAATATATATGGGGGACTGGAAATTATGCAGATAATTACATTGATAGAAGCTATAATCTATCTGCAATATTAAAGCTGATCTAGAGGGCATTTCAAACCCTCCCTTCGCTCTTTCTTTCTCCCTTTTACCCCATACCTCTTTATCTTTCTCTCTCTCCCCCACGACTGCCTCTCTGTGTGTCTTTTCTTTTCTTCACACATAGACCATTGATGGATCCCAGTCTCCCTATGTCTCCCCTCATGGTAGTGCACTATACATAACAGAGTTCCATTTGGGACGCACTCTTATTATTATTATTCCCTACCCCTGCTGTCTTTTCCTTTCTCCCCTATTGTCTCTCATAACCTCTCTCTTTCTCCATCTCTCCCCCATTCTCCCTCCCTCCCCCTCCCTCCTTCTCTCTCTCTGTGGGCTGCCTGTGTCGTGAGATGGCTGTTAGTTTATGTAGGCATCTAGCCAGGATTTTCCTACCAGCTTTTTCTCATTAAACCATTGTAGGAGAGGAGAGGGGGCTTGGATGCACAGAATGGCATGAGAGGGGTATGAGGAGAGGGAGGAGAGGAGAAGGAGAAGGAGCAAGATGGGGGGAGAGAAGGAAAGGGAGGAGGGGAGAAGGAGAGGAAGGAGAAGAGAGGAGATGGAGAGAGGGGGGAGAGGGAGGAGGAGAGGGAGACCTAGGGGGGTGAGGGAGGAGAAGAGGGAGTGGGAGAGGGAGGATGTATGTATGGTGTAACGCGCTATACTTGTATTGGGCATCTGAATCTGGTTACCTTCCCTTGCTTAGTTCTGTCTGCGTGCCCAGACTTACCTAATACCTAAAACCCCCCTCTCCTTTATTTCTCTCGCTCCCCCTTCTCCTTTCCCTCTTTAGCCATAATTTCCCTCCTACTTTATTTTAGTCAGACCTATTTGTTCTTTGATTTCCTTTTAAATAGGGGCCCCTCTTGTTTTTCTCCCTCCCTCCGTCCTTCTCTCTCTAGTCATATTAACCCATTTCACAACAAGCTAACAGGCTGTTTTATACTTCCTTTATGCTCTCTGACTTTTTCTCAGGTGTATTTTATACTTCCTCCCTTCTGCCCTCCCTCACTCTTTGTCTGAGCATATCTCCTACCCTGATTGAGGTGATTTAGGTACGCATTTCAAATATGGACAGTCCAGGGATATTTTAACCCCGATCTTGATAAGAAATGACCATACCAGACCCTTTTGGATGACATAAATAGCAAACAAATAAAATAACAACAATAGGCTACACCAACATTAGTTTCCGTTCATACAAAGTGTCGGATAAAATGCCACAGTAGATTTTCCGTGGTAAATTATTTATATTGTACGGAAGACTTGTCAAATAGATAAATCGCCATTAGTCTGTTACAAAATGATTCAGTTGTTCTGATGACAATACCAACCAGAGGGCGAACAAACTGTATCTTAGGTATCTTGAAAGACTTTGGTTGCAAGCAGGACAAGGCAACACCGACATAATATTTTAGGGAGCGGTAATTAGGTGACCAATAATGGTTGCAATTAAGATCAGGTGTGCGGGTGAATTTAGTGCGTATTGATGGTTTAACGAGACATCGGGCTCTATTCAATCAGATCCGATTTAGCCGACATCCACATAGCGGTTGTTTTGGCGGTGTCGGATGTGGAACGACGTTAGAACTGTCAAATCCGAAAGCGGCTCCTGGCATTATACCTAAACTGGACATTACCATTGGCTGCACGGAGTTGTATTAAGAGAAATCCCATGCATCCTTGTTTACAAGTTCGAACACTGGAATGTGAGATGTAATCTACACCTCAATTAGGCAGATAGCGATCCTCATTATTTCGTTACATGATTTTTATTTGAGCGTCATTATTTCTATATAGCCTACACTTTCTCATTCTGAACTTCTAACGTGAGTGGGATGGGTGCCTTATGACAATGATCAAGAGCAGCTGCTCACCAATTTGACAGCTCCCAATGCAGTTACACCTCCAACAATGCCAAAACATCACCAAAACATCAGCTATGCGGGTGTCCGCTATCGCTGGTTAACGCATGATCTGATTGAATCTAAGCCATCAGCTGGTGATAATGATTGCCATCGATGGTTGCAATAGGCCTCTTGTTATTTGATTATATTCCAATAGGTTACATTCTGACTACCCATTAGCCTATCCATTGTCACATAATGAAAGGAGTGAAAACTGATAATAGGGTACTGTGTTTCCCTGGCTGAGTTGATGAGCTCAGTTGATTGACAGATGTAAGCCTACTGTAGAACGATAGACTCTCCTCCAGTGTGGATGCTCGACCACGTTTTATAGTTAGACTATGTATAATTTGTCAATAGACAGTCGTGGTCAAAAGTTTTGAGAATGACACAAGTATTGGTCTTCACAAAGTTCGCTGCTTCGGTGTTATGAGATATTTTTGTCAGATGTTACTATGGTATACTGAAGTATAATTACAACCATTCCATAAGTGTCAAAGGCTTTTATTGACAATTACATTAAGTTTATGCAAAGAGTCAATATTTGCAGTATTGACCCTTCTTTTTCAAGACCTCTGCAATCCGCCCTGGCATGCTGTCAATTAACTTCTGGGCCACATCCTGACTGATGGCAGCCCATTCTTGCATAATCAATGCTTGGAGTTTGTCAGAATTTGTGGGTTTTTGTTTGTTTTTGTTTGTCCACCCGCCTCTTGAGGATCGACCACAAGTTCTCAATGGGATTAAGGTCTGGGGAGTTTCCTGGCCATGGACCCAAAATGTTGATGTTTTGTTCCCAGAGCCACTTAGTTATCACTTTTGCCTTATGGCAAGGTGTTCCATCATGCTGGAAAAGGCATTGGTCTTCACCAAACTGTTCTTGGATGGTTGGGAGAAGTTGCTCTCGGAGGATGTGTTGGTACCATTCTTTATTCATGGATGTGTTCTTAGGCAAAATTGTGAGTGAGCCCACTCCCTTGGCTGAGAAGCAACCCCACACATGAATGGTCTCAGGATGCTTTACTGGTGGCAAGACACAGGACTGATGGTAGCGCTCACCTTGTCTTCTCTGGACAGGGGGTTTTCCGGATGCCCCAAACAATCGGAAAGGGGATTCATCAGAGAAAATGACTTTACCCCAGTCCTCAGCAGTCCAATCCCTGTACCTTTTGCATAATATCAGTCTGTCCCTTATGTTTTTCCTGGAGATAAGTGGCTTCTTTGCTGCCCTTCTTGAAACTAGGCCATCCTCCAAAAGTCTTCGCTTCACTGTGCGTGCAGATGCACTCACATCTGCCTGCTGCCATTCCTGAGCAAGCTCTGCACTGGTGGTGCCCCGATCCCGCAGCCGAATCAACTTTAGGAGACGGTCCTGGCGCTTGCTGGACTTTTTGAGCTTTTATTTAAGGTACAAGGTCTTGCATGGGAGCAACCAAAGTCTTAGACCGTTAGACCAAGAGGACATTTTGGCTTGGTCTGAGGGCAGACACTGTTTTTGAAGTTTGCAGGTGGGGCTACCTCATCACGAGACCATGAGCAACCATGCCCCACTCATGTCCGCTACATAGCACCAAGGATATCGCTGATCAGTCGAGGTTGCGCAAACAAGAATGACTAATTGTAGTGAATTCGGGTGCATTTTCTACTAAAAAATGTACATATTTGCCAACGCCTATCCTGTATCAAATCCTGACACGGCTGCTGTATTTAGCCTAGAATCGTTGTTTTTTATGCTTTATTATCCTTACCATGAAAATGTAACAGTAGAAAACAATCAGGCTTCTTCCAATAATCCTTGCTCCTCTCTCCCGTAAATCTGTCATCATCATCCATAACTTTTTAATACGAAAACCAGTCTCTTCTTGTCAAACCACTCACCCTCGTCAGGATTCGAACTTGTAGAAGGGTTAATGTGTTAAGCCTAAACATCACAGGAGTCAAATTTTGTTTATCCCAATTAAGAGAAAGGGCTTAATTTTTACATCAAAAACATAATGTTAGGACAAAGTTGTTTTGATTGTAAAGTAACTGAAGACACAGAATTGGAGGAAGACGTGAGAATGGCAAATATACTCTAATTGTTTGAAATCAGTGCACATAGCACACATGCAGGAAAACAAATGTTTATACAATGGAGCATTCAAATACTGACATTAATTGATCTAAATGTAATTAGAGCATTCAGCTAACGGCTTTTGTGCCTAGAGTGAATCGAGGAAGGGAAGAATACTGTTGAGTAATATATCAATGAAAATGATGCTGTATAGCTTGAAAAATAGTAATGCAGTTAAATAAACACCACAAGGGACAAACAAATGAACACAAATAATTACAATTATATATAATTAACTGAAAAAGGAGAGAGACTGATCGCGGGCTCCATCAGAATGCCCAGCCCGTAAGGAGCAGAGGACAGGGGGCTGACTGAGGGACAGCCAAGCATAGATGTACTGTGTGTGGAGGATGGACAGTGGCCCAGCCGGGCACAGGTGTGGAGGTCACAGACAGAGACCCAGACGGGCATAGGTGTCGAGGGCACGGACAGAGACCCAGCCAGGGACTGGTGTCGTGGGCACAGACAGAGGCCAGCTGGTGGAGTAGCCCGTACAGGAGCGGAGGACTAATGCAGGTAGAGGTGTGGACTGGATGCTGGCAGGTGGGCTGGGACCTCCAGGTACTCCTTGAAAGTATTCTGATTGGCAGCATGTTTTTTTGCTTCGATGTCACCAAATACCCAGCATGCCACAGAGCATTTTCAACCACCCATTTGAAGGTCTGCTTCCTGTAAAGGCTGAACTGCATCTCGTGTTCACCCAGCAAGTGTGCCTTGTTGCTGGGTTGCCACCTCTGAGCAGTACAGTCCTCCTGGCTGAATTCATCCGGAGACATAGCCCTGGTGCACTCTCTTTTAGAACTGTGTCTCCTGAAGTGGCAAGCATCCTTACTGTCAAAAATCAAATCAAATTAAATCAAATCAAAGTTTATTCTTCATATACCCAGGATACAGCAGGGTGTAAACGAAATTGAAATGCTTACTTGTAAGCTACCTGTCAACAGTGCAGTGAAATATCAAAATATCAAAAGTAACAACAATAACACTAAGGCAAGTGGTAAACATATATTAAAAGTTATAAATGTAGTAGTAAAACTAGCAGGAACGTATGTACTATCAAATGAGCCATTGTCAACAAGTAGATAAAGTGAGCAGTACAAATAAAATGTAATAAATTATAGCAGCAGTGATGGTAGTGAGTGTGTGTGTGCAAAGGCTGTGGCTTTTGTGGAGCGATAGGTAGCGATGCTTCGTGGGTGACAAGTTGTCGAAATGTTCAGAAGGTCCCTTGTTCGAGCCCAGGTTGGGAGAAGGAGAGGGAGGGAAACAATATAGTTACAGAGAGTCTGCCAGATTGAAGTGGAGAGAACAGGCCTTGGCTGAAGTCCTTGGTGATATTCCGGTGCAACTGCCTTACCAGGTGGTGATGCAGCCAGACAGGATGCTCTCAATGGTGCATCTGTAGAAGCTGGTTTCTTTCAGGACAAGGATCCAATCTAGCAATTTTTTGAAGATGGGCTGCTCCATGTCTGCTGTGGAAATAAGGCGTAAAGTTTGTAATGATCAGTATAAGATGTAAAATGTAATCACAGTAAGCAGATTTGATGTATAGATGGAACATTAAATGAGTAGTGTCTAACCTTTACCTAACATCTCAACTTGTCCAGCACATTAGTACAACACACACAGACACAGACACACACACACACGGCAAAAGCAAGTGCATTTTTATTCAATATCAACAGCTAGCTAGCTAGCTACAGTAATGTTTGTTACTAGCTGGGTGTGACAAAACATAGGCCTACTATTCAATCACACTTATTTCAGCCTAGTATGGAAATATTGGGGCTGACGTTAGATTATTTTGACAACCTGTCAAAACAAGCAACTAGTTACTGTAAATACTGTAGCTAGCTAAGTTATTAATTAACTGATGTAGCCTAATGCACTGACCTTACCTGCTAGTGCAAGATATTCCAATCGAAACAGCAGACAACAAAACGTTACTGTTGAATGAAATGTTCATGTTAGAGATGGAGAGGAGAGACGCACCTCTTCTAGTTCCGGGCAGTACCATAGCTCTGTTCTCATTGGTCAATTCTTGGTTACTTCTTGGTTGCACTGGCGTCTGGGATTGGTTAGCGAGTGCAAATGGTTACTTTTTGGTTGCAGATGGCGAAATTATTGGTTGTCACAAGCAAAAATGTCCTCGACTCACCGTTGTCAGGGGGAACCAGGGCACTGCATTGTATACAAACACCGCTTCCAGCTGCACCCTGGCGGTGATTCTAAATATTTCTTCAGATATTCAAATCCTCCTGCTGTGACAAAACAAGTCAAATTAAGATCTGACATCTGTACAGGTAACTGCCAAAATAAAGGAAACGCCAACATAAAGTGTCTTAATAGGGTGTTGGGCCACCAAGAGCCAGAACAGCTTCAATGCACCTTGGCATAGATTCTACAAGTGTCTGGAACTCTATTTGAGGGATGCGACACCATTCTTCCACAATACATTTTGTTGATGGTAGTGAAAAACGCTGTCTCAGGCGCTGCTCCAGAATCTCCCATAAGTGTTTAATTGGTTGAGATCTAGTGACTAATACGGCCATGGCATGTGGTTTACATAGTTTTTGTGCTCATCAAACCATTCAGTGACCACTCGTGCCCTGTGGATGGGGGAATTGTCATCCTATGGGGGCATAACCAAGGTAGCCAAAATAATGGCCTGCCCAGCATTTTTATACATAAACCTAAGCATGATGGGATGTTAATTGCCTCATTAACTCAGGAACCATACATTTACATTTACATTTACGTCATTTAGCAGACGCTCTTATCCAGAGCGACTTACAAATTGACACCTGTGTGGCAGTTACCTGTGTGTGTGTGCGTGTGTGTGTGTGTGTGTGTGTGTGTGTGTGTGTGTGTGTGTGTGTATGTGTGTATGCGTGTGGTGCTATGGGATGCCAGGTCTGAAAGAAATCCCCTTTTTAGGCCATGTGTCTGACTGGGACTCAGGTGGCAGTGACATACACCAGACTGACCACTGGCCTTATCTCACTACCGCAGACACACACACACATGTGTGTGTCTGCGGCTGACTGGCACACACATGCAGTCCCCCCTCTCTCTCTTCACACCCCTCCTCTATCCCTTTCCTCTCTCTTCTTCTCACCCCTCCCTTCTTCTCCCTCTGTCATCGGGGCTCTAATCAGAGTTCCCGCGCCTGTCTGGGAAGAAGGGAGGAAGGGATGAGAAAGAGAGAGAGAGATTTCTTATTATAGATAACAAACGAGCGATATAAATACTTCTGGGGGAAGAAGGCTTGTATAAGAGTCATGATCTTTCTGGCCTCGCTGTCCAGTATGTGTGTGTGTGCTCCGGCCAGAGCCCTCTCACTGCCCTCTCATTCTAGGAGTCCTCTTGTTCTCAATCACAGGTGCTCTGTATTTGTGGCTTCTGTGTGTGTATGTATGTGTGCTACAGCCAATACCTTTGCCTATCCCTCTATATTTAGTGTATAAAGATCTGTATCGATAATAAACTGGTTGTGTCTGAGCAGTGGAGTGTCACCATAGGGGTGTGAATGTGAGTGCGTGTGTCATTATTCCTGTTGCCTCCTCTTATCTCCAATCCCCTGTGGTGTTTGTACTGTAATTAAGAAATGCCCTCCAGCAGGAAGACCCCTTTATTTACTGCTCATCCACGTCTGCCAACGACTGTGTGTGAGTGTGTGTGTGTGTGTGTGTGTGTGTGTGGTATGTATCTATATATCGATGTGCCTTTTATATCTGAGTGTGTGTGTATGTATGTATGTTACCATCTGTGTATGTGTACCTGTGTGTGTGTTTGTGTCCACTGTAATTACTTTGCCTCACTTCATTGCCCTTTACCGGATACATTTTTGTTCATGTCTCTGACACGACAACACGCACATGCATACGCACACACATCCACACAAATACACCCACACACACTAGGATTCAGCACTCGCTCAAATGGCTGTGACATTTACAGTTTCTCAGCCATTACAGCTAATGTCCCTCGAGGATGTGCGTGTGTGCATGCTTGTGTGGGTGTGAACATGCGTGCTTGGGTGTGGATGGTATCGACACCCTTACAAAAAGAACATGTCAAATTTGCAGTTTCACATGTGAAAACCCCTTTTTGACATGTTAAATCGCATAGCATGTAAAATAGCTGTTTTCAAATGTTGAGCTTAAATTTCACGTTAACACCACCTTTTTACATGTGAGAAGGAAAACATGTTTTTTGCTGTTTCACATGTTAAAAAATGTCACATGTGAAAATCTAATTTGCAGTTTCCAATGTAAGAAACATTCACATGTGAAAATCTAACTTGTGGAATTGCAAGTTCACATGTTGTGGTGGTTCCTCACAGAAAAGTGGTGTTAACATGTTGCAGTAGCAATGTTTCCACATACGGAATTGCAAATTCTGTAATGCCATTCTGTAAAAAGGTAACTTAGCCTACCTAGTGTAATAGTTCAAGTTATTTAAAAATGATAATTTATTAATTAATATTATTTTATTATTTCTGAGCCATCCATTCGGAGTGTTACTGCTGCAGGCACACGCCTCTCTTCTTATTCGTTGGTGAGTGACCGTTGGAAGAAGCCCAGTGAAAAGAACAGAGAAGCTAGCGCTCTGTGTCTCCTTATTTATCCTGTTTAACATATTAAAATGTGTTACAGGAGGGGGTCGCAGTTCCGGAGCGACCCACTAGGTGTCATCCTCCGACAACCTTAGGCACCTCCTCACTCACTGTCTGGACTAATCATGATCTTATTGGTGTCACCTGTGTCTACCTGTTCACCTGTGTATTTTGCCCTCACTTCCCTGTGTTCCCTTGCTCTGTTTTCTCTGCTAGTTCTTGATGCCAAACAGTACTAATCAGTGTCTGATCGCGAGACGTATGTACAGGTACTTGAAAAGTGTTCTCCCTGTTTCATTGTTGTTTTCAGTCATAGTTAGTATTTCGTATGTTTGCTGTCAGCCTGTTTTTGGAGACCAATTTGCTCCTCTTAAAGTCCGTTATTTTGTTTCCTGGTTTTGGGACCACCAGTAAAGATCCTAGTTTCAGCATCTCTGCCTACTGTCTATCGTGCACCACACCTGGGTCACACCTCACACCAACCCTTAGAAAAATGAGTGCTGTCAGAGTTAATCAGTTAACTAAAAATGTTTTTGTTTTTATTGCACCATTCTTTTTAACTGCGTCTGAAAGTGTTCAAAATACTCAAAATACATAATCTATACAGCTAAAAACAACAATGCGATGTCAAAACAAGTTGACTTTGAGGTTAAAGAAAGTGTGTTTATCAATTTACTTGATTTTGCTAACCGTTAATTTGAACGAAATCAAGACGTCAATATTCTTGTAATGCTTTTTATAAAAAATCTTAAATGACAGCTCAATTTGAAGAAATTAGTGTGACAGCCCTAGTTGACATTAACATTTGAAAATGCACATGTGAAAGTGTAGCGGACATGAGTTGGACATGGTTGCTCATGGTCACGTGATGAGGTAGCCCCGCCTGCAACTTGAAAATTAGTGTTGGCCCTTTTGGTCGATTGGTCAAGACGTTGGCGTCTCCCGGGTTCTAATCCCGGCAGTTACAAAAGCACATGTGAAACTTATAGACGGGTTGGTTTTTTAGCAACAAAACCGACGCGTGCGGAACTACGGGGCAAAACAGACGTGGTCGGCTTAATCTCCAATGTTATTGAAAACATAAATACATTTGTACAATGAGCACTTTTTGTCTCAAATAAATCGTTACAGTTGTTGGTTAGCTAGCTAGCGAATGTTTGCCATATTATCATAGAAATGACATCAGTCAAAACACCTAAAAACAAGGCATGGTATCAAGAACAAGACAAAACTAGCTGAAACAAGCCACCTACGATTCCCCACATGGCAGCTTCTTGTCATTGTTGCTAGCTATCTGACCATCCAGAATCACAACCTCAGAAGAACTTCTGCCCCATTGAACCGTGCACATATTTTTTGTGACGTTGTCAGCTTACCCATTGATAATAGCACATGTGAAATGTTAGGAAACCACGTGTCTGAGTCGTGAAAAATCCATGTGAGACTTCACACTTGTCCGATGACCACTTGTCTGACTCACGTGTTTGTTTTTCCAATGTGACATTTTTGCCATGTGATTGGAAATGTGTGTCCGAAAACCACGTTTGACTTTTGTTTTAGTTTTTTAGTTTTTTGCGTGTCAGAAAACCACGTTTTATCACGTGTTGTTTTCACGTGATTTTTTCATGTATTTTTTTTGTAAGGCCAGACCTAGAATCAGATTAAAGCATTTGTGTGAGCATAAGGGTGATGATTACACTGGTTAATATATACTGTAGCCCTCTTCTCTTCCATGTACAGTTGAAGTCGGAAGTTTACATACACTTAGGTTGGAGTCATTAAAACTCGTTTTTCAACCACTCCACAAATTTCTTGTTAACAAACGATAGTTTTGGCAAGTCGGTTAGGACATCTACTTTGTGCATGACACAAGTCATTTTTCCAACAATTGTTTACAGACAGATTATTTCACTTATAATTCACTGTATCACAATTCCAGTGGGTCAGAAGTGTACATACACTAAGTTGACTGTGTCTTTAAACAGCTTGGAAATTTCCAGAAAATGATGTCATGGCTTTAGAAGCTTCGGATCGGCTAATTGACATCATTTGAGTCAATTGGAGGTGTACCTGTGGATGTATTTCAAGGCCTACCTTCAAACTCAGTGCCTCTTTGCTTGACATCATGGGAAAATCAAAAGAAATCAGCCAAGACCTCAGAAAGAAATTTGTAGACCTCCACAAGTCGGGTTCATCCTTGGGAGCAATTTCAAACACCTGAAGGTACCACATTCATCTGTACAAACAATAGTATGCAAGTATAAACACCATGGGACTACGCAGTTGTCATACCGCTCAGGAAGGAGACGCATTCTGTCTCCTAGAGATGAACGTAATTTGGTTCGAAAAGTGCAAATCAATCCCAGAAAAACAGCAAAGGACCTTGTGAAGATGCTGGAGGAAACAGGTACAAAAGTATCTATATCCATAGTAAAACAAGTCCTATATCGACATAACCTGAAAGGCCGCTCAGCAAGGAAGAAGCCACTGCTCCAAAACCGCCATAAAAAAGCCAGACTACGGTTTGCAACTGCACATGGGGACAAAGATCGTACTTTTTGGAGAAATGTCCTCTGGTCTGATTAAACAAAAATAGAACTGTTTGGCCATAATGACCATCGTTATGTTTGGAGGAAAAAGGGGAAGGCTTGCAAGCCGAAGAACACCATCCCAACCGTGAAGCACGGGGGTGGCAGCATCATGCTGTGGGGGTGCTTTGCTGCAGGAGGGACTGATGCACTTCACAAAATAGATGGCATCATGAGGAAGGAAAATTATGTGGATATATTGAAGCAACATCTCAAGACATCAGTCAGGAAGTTAAAGCTTGGTCGCAAATGGGTCTTCCAAATTTACAATGACCCCAAGCATACTTCCAAAGTTGTGGCAAAATAGCTTAAGGACAACAAAGTCAAGGTATTGGAGTGGTCATCACAAAGCCCTGACCTCAATCCTATAGAAGATTTGTGGGCAGAACTGAAAAAGCCTGTGTGAGCAAGGAGGCCTACAAACCTGACTTAGTTACACCAGCTCTGTCGGGAGGAATGGGCCAAAATTCACCCAACTTATTGTGTGATGCATGTGGAAGGCTACCAGAAACGTTTGACCCAGGTAACATTTTTTAAAGGCAATGCTACCAAATACTAATTGAGTGTATGTAAACTTCTGACACACTGGGAATGTGATTAAATAAGTAAATAATTCTCTCTACTATTATTCTGACATTTCACATTCTTAAAATAAAGTGGTGATCCTAACTGACCTAAGACAGGGAATTTTTACTAGGATTAAATGTCAGGAATTGTGAAAAACTGAGTTTAAATGTATTTGGCTAAGGTGTATGTAAACTTCCGACTTCAACTGTATACCAGGGGCTTTGATGTGTGGTTTGATTTGCATTTTATATGCATTTCTTAGAAGGTAGATCTCATCTGCTAGCTAGCTGTCTTATTTTATTTTGATTAGTAAGAGAGGGTTTCTCGATAGTTCTGCCTGTACTGCAATGCTATGGTGGAGACTGTTATCTGTGCTTTCCAGTCTGGTGTTGTAGACACACAGGGAAACCCTGTCTGATATCTAGGGGTTTCTAAGGGGGTGGGGGTCTGTATGGGTGTGTTTACGCATAGGGGAGGTTGTTTGTGTGTGTGTGTGAGAGAGAGAGAGAATATGTGGGAGGTTATTTATGTGTGTGTACATTATGTGCAATATGTGTGTACTTGGGTATCTTTGTTTGTGTGCGTGTGTGTGTTACCGACACACAGCATAGGGAGGGGAGCCTCGGTGCTTGGTTCGTGTTTCTCGTTAACATTTTCTGTTCAGGATTTCCTACAAGATGTGGCTACAAAACCAGTTACAGACTCTCTCTCTCTCTCTCTCTCTCTCTCTCTCTCTCTCTCTCTCTCTCTCTCTCTCTCTCTCTCTCTCTTTCTCTCTCTCTGTCTCTCCCTCTCTCCCTCCCTCGCCTTTCCCTCTCTCAGAAGACAAAAAGAACGAGAGAAAAAAAACAGAGAAGGAGAAGTCTGCTTTTAATTTACTGAGAGCTGCTTGGTTGGTCCTCCCTCGCCGGGTCCTAGCTCCCATCAGTGTCTTAGCGGGCTGTGCCAAGTGCCTGTTTAAAACAACACAAATGAAATTAATAAATAAAGGCAGCTCCTCTGGCACACTGGCATGGTTCTGGAACAGAAGAGATTTGGTTGTGTGTTTCTTCACAATGTCTCTTATGTTCGTTAGAAGTAAAAAGTGAATAGTCGTGCTTCTGCCTTCTGTTTTGAAGTTGTTTTGAAGTTGTCTTCGGTAGTGTATGCGTGTGTGTTTGTTAGCATGTGTAGTTTTGGCATAGTGTGTGTGTTGCACTGTGTGTGTGTGTGTAAGCATATGTGTATTTGTGTGTGTGTGTATTGGCGTGTGTGTTTTCCTTGTGCGGGTGAAGTAGCATCAGATAAGATGTTTTGGAGGAAGTTGACAGCTGAAAGTAATTAACGTGGCACATAGTGGAAAGGCCCCTCACAAAACCCACCATGTGTTACACTCAAATAGTTTCCCTCCTAGACCCACCGTGTGTTACACTCAAATAGTCCCTCCCCTCACAAAACCCACCACGTGTTACACTCAAATAGTTTCCCTCCTAGACCCACCGTGTGTTACACTCAAATAGTCCCTCCCCTCACAAAACCCACCACGTGTTACACTAAAATAGGTCCCCTCCCAGACCCACCATGTGTTACACACCCCAGTGCTTTTCATTCCACTGAGGTAGACTGTGACATAGTAGTGAAGGGTATTCCATGACTTAGATAATAGAGATAGGGAATTTTCTTTATATATCACTTTTCACATCAAAGGTCTTTATCAAAAGTTGTCACACATTTTATTTGTCTCAACTAGACACACACACACTCACGCATACACACACACTCCGCTCTGTCTGCGGGTGGTCTGAGGAGTGGGCCGTGTCTTTATCTGCAGACGTGCTGCTTTTTAATTGAATTTTTGATGAGTGCACTTCAAAACCATCCCTCTAAAATGAGACGACGGGGACCGTGTTTAACAGCACACAGGAACTAAAATAATAAAAACAGGTAATTATCAGCCAATACAAGCAGAAATGCAGATTTAGCTTTTATTTTGTTTTTTTATGAACAGTCATTAGATGAGTTGTAGTTATGGAGTGGATGAGTTGGGGATAGAGAAGGATGCTGGGCTATTCTCTCTCTTCTCCACTTACACTCCTCCATCCATCCGTCCTCTCTCTCTTTCCTTCTCTGTCAGCTCCCTTCCCACTCTCCTCTTCTCTCAACACCAAGTCCAAAAATGAATTGCTTTAATGATGGTCCAGCTGAGAGATTGAGAGAGTTGGACAAATGTAATCATGCAAGAAATTTCATCTGCTTGACCATTTCTGTCCCCCATTAAAACAAACAAGTTCACTTTTTGGCTTGAGAACAACTCACCCAAGCGTGAAAAAGAACAACAGAAATGTAGGCTTGCAGGGAGGGAAAGAAGAGGTATTTGAGAGAGGAGAAAGGAGAGATAGTGAACAGTTTGTCCAAAATGATCTCCAATTGTCCTGATAGAAATCTAAGAATCCATTCTGATTTCCTCTTCTGGCTCATCGGAGCAACTGATTGGTCAATACTCTAATAAGGAAGTTGCGTCACAAAAGTAAACTATTCTGACTAGACCATGAAGGTACAGTAAATGGGAAACTGTAAGCAAAGAGAGAAAGAGTGAAGCAGAGAGAGAAGGATATGGAGAAAGAGAATGAGAGAGGATGAGTCCCAATAGGCAAAAACTGGTTGAATCAACATTGTTTCCACGTAATTTCAACCCCAAAAATCAATGTAATGGCAGTGAATCAATGTGGAAAACTAATTGGATTGGCAAAAAGTCATCAACGTAAGGCCATTTCGTATTTTTTTCACGCACCTTTTAACCTAAATCCAATGACATGGTCATTTTTTTGATTGATTTCACTTTGAATTTACGCTAGTTGACAACTCATCCAAATGTACATCAAAACTAGACGTTGAACTGACGTCTGTGCCCAGTGGGTTGTGTGTGTGCATTATTAAAATAGCCCTTCCAGAGCCAGGATAATTTGACACCATGAGAAACCATGTTCACCATGAGGACATGTCACTCAACTTGGACTCTCTAGGAATCTGTAGGGGTCAGTCAGTATTGTGCGTACGTGCAGGGTTGGGTAGGTTACTTTGTAAATGTAATTCGTTACAGTTACTAGTTACCTGTCCAAAATTGTAATCAGTAACGGAACTTTTGGATTACCCAAATTCAGTAACGTAATCTGATTACTTTAGTTACTTTTAGATTACTTTCCCCTTAAAAGGCATTAGAAGTAGACAAAAATGAACAATTGAACGACATCTATTGCAGGATAAATCAATGTTAGAGTTTACATAGCTGGCCATAAATGGATGTTGCATTTTACTTTATGGGTTAAGTAGCCTTTTTCTAACCCATTGCTTTCTACTTTATTACAGATAATAATACGAGTAGGCTATATCTTTACATTAAAAACCAAAGTCTGCCAGATTTCTAGTCATTACAATTAATTTAATATCCCTTGATCTTCAAGAATAGGACTTGGAAATATGGAAATATAGATTAGCCAAACTGTTTTAACTGAGAATAACCCAAAAACGAAGGACTTATTAGCCTACTCTGTTGTTTATGAATTTGTTGTCATGGTGGACTGATTGGGCTCATTGCTTCCAGTTGCTGCTCTCAGGAAATTGCATGTTTTGAGCACTACTGAAAAGTGCTATTTGCATGAGAGAAATTATTGCCATATGCTGATTTGCTATAGGCCTATTGTTTTTGTTGGTGACACTTTAATATCTCAATAATTTGCAGCTGTTTAAGTCTATCAGAAGTGTGCGAGTTTGAGCATGTGTCTGTTAGGCATATGGACTTTTCTTTATCAGCACAAATTAGATTGAGCAATAAGGCTGTCCACTGGTCTCAAAAACAATAATTGATAGGCAGCTTAAACTTCTTCAATTCAACCAATATTAGGTTAAAATACACATATACATTTGTGAACAGGCACAAATAGCTAAATGAGAGAGCAGCAGTGTGATTCACACAGTTTTACTCTGTACAGGCTTCCTTCTTTTCACTCTGTCAATTAGGTTAGTCTTGTGGAGTAACTACAATGTTGTTGATCCATCCTCAGTTTTCTCCTATCACAGCCATTCAACTCTGTAACTGTTTTAAAGTCAACATTGGCTTCATTTCCTTCCTCTCCGGTAACTGAGTTAGGAAGGACAACTGTATCTTTGTAGTGACTGCTGGTTGTATTGATACACCATCCAAAGTGTAATTAATAACTTCACCATGCTCAAAGGAATATTCAATGTCTGATTTTTTGTATTTTTACCCATCTACAAGTAGGTGCCCTTCTTTGTGAGGCATTGGAATACCTCCCTGGTCTTTGGTTGAATCTGTGTTTGAAATTCACTGCTCGGCTGAGGGACCTTACAGATAATTGTAAGTGTGGGGTGCAGAGATGAGGTAGTCATTCAAAAATCATGTTAAACACTATTATTGCACCCAGAGTGAGTCCATGCAACTTATTATGTGAGTTGTTAAGCACATGTTTACTCCTGAACTTATTTAGGCTTGCCATAACAAATGGGTTGAATACTTATTGACTCAAGACATTTCAGCTTTTCATTATTTATTAATTTGTAAAAAAATCGAAAACATAATTCCACTTTGACATTATGGAGTATTGTGTGTAAGCCAGTGACAAAAAATCTAAACTTTTTAATTCAGGCTGTAACACAACAAAATGTGGAAAAAGTCAAGGGGTGTGAATACTTTCTGAAGGCACTGTAAATGGTGGTTTCTTCACTGTCTTCTCTCTGGCGGTGGCGAGAATGATGAAGAAC
The DNA here is from genome assembly GCF_020615455.1 of Coregonus clupeaformis. Lineage (NCBI taxonomy): Eukaryota > Metazoa > Chordata > Actinopteri > Salmoniformes > Salmonidae > Coregonus > Coregonus clupeaformis. The sequence goes on along the minus strand of NC_059222.1, from coordinate 31,490,524 downwards.
TAAAGGCTACGTGTGTGCGATGCGGAGGCCCGTCGGAGGCTTGACCATTTGGCCAATCAGAATATTGAAAAAAAATCCTATTTCATAGGTCCCATGTTTCATGAGCTGAAATAAAATATTTGTTTACATCCCTGTTAGTGAGCATTTCTCCTTTGCCAAGATAATCCATCTACTTGATAGGTGTGGCATATCAAGAAGCTGATTAAACAGCATGATCATCACACAGGTGCACCTTGTGCTGGGGACAATAAAAAGGCCACTCTAAAATGTGCAGTTTTGTCACACAACACAATGCCACAGATGTCTCATGTTTTGAGGGAGCGTACAATTGGCATGCTGACTGCAGGAATGTCCACCAGAGCTGTTGCCAGATAATTTAATGTTAATTTCCCTACCATAAGTTGCCTCCAATGTCGTTTTAGAGAATTTGGCAGTACCTCCAACCGGCTTCACAACCGCAGATCATGTGTAACCAGCCCAGGACCTCCACATCTGGCTTCTTCACCTGCGGGATCATCTGAGACCAGCCACCCGGACAGCTGATGAAACTGTGGGTTTGCACAACCAAAGAATTTCTGTACAAACTGTCAGAAACCGTCTCAGAGAAGCTCAACTGCGTGCTCGTCGTCCTCACTAGGGTCTTGACTTGACTGCTGTTCGGCGTCGTAACCGACTTCAATGGGCTAATGCTCACCTTTGAATGCCACTGGCACGCTGGAGAAGAGTGCTCTTCACGATAGGGGCGTGGATCAGAAAACCAGTCAGTATCTGGTGTTACCACAATTGGCTACATCTGTCGGTACAAACTTTGATTGAGGAAATTATGACCTAAAAAAATGGCACTATACCACTGGTCATCATAGTGGTCTCTTACTTGTGGTCAGACTTGCTCAGCCAGAACAAACTTAAACTCACGCCTTTTTTCAAAGCTGATTTAAATGTCATTGAGAAAACAGAAAGTTGTCATAATCGTTTTTTTCCGCAAACATCCTATCTGAATTTAAAAGTAATCCTAGAAGTAACCATCTAGTTTTTATATTTTTGCTGGTAACATAATTGATTACAGTTAGAGGTTTTTGTAATCTTTTACATTTTTGTCATTTAGCAGACACTCTTATCCAGAGCAACTTACAGTGGTGAGTGCATACATTTTCATACTGGTCCACCTTGGGAATTGAACCCACAACCCTGGCGTTGCAAGCACCATGCTCTACCAAATGAGCCACATAATGGATTACATGTGTGCTACAAGGCTAGGGGTCAATGGTTACATAATCCATTACTCCCCAACCCTGCATAACAACTCCCCAACCCTTGAGTAACAACCCCAGAAGATTATGTAGTCCTCTGTAGCTCAATTGGTAGAGCATGGCGCTTGTAACACCAGCGTAGTGGGTTCGATCCCCGGGACCACCCATACGTAAAAATGTATGCACACATGACTGAAAGTTGCTTTGGATAAAAGCGTCTGCTAAATGGTGTATTATTATATGTTCTTAGAAAGGTATCCTCTTTGTCACCTGACCACTCCTCATCCCTTCCTCTCCTACGTTCTTCCCCCTCCCCGAGTTAAACATGATATAATACAACAGCTGAAGAACAGAGGCACATCCAGGTGCTGGAGTTGTAGGTGAATTCATGGAAGATAAAAATAAAACGCTGCTCATGCTCATCAGGCATCCGACCTAAGGGTCGAAACGTTGTTATAATAAAATCACCTGGGAGCATGAGCAGCAGTGTGCTGCGTTTTCCTTTTTATTAAACATGTTATAGTAACCTTTGACCCCTAGCCTTGTAGCACGCTAAGCCCATGAATTCAGGGCCAGGGACACATCCATAACCCTAACCCCACTGACAGACAGGTGAAGGCTCAAGGAAGGGTGTATTACTGAGATATTATACTATAAACTGGTAATGTAAATAGGGTGCTCTAGCCCAATAATAGTCCAACTAAATGCTACGAAAAAAATCTGCTTTAAAATGTAAACAGAAGTGCTAGTGAGTCATATGAGGTTATTTGAGATGAAACACTATGTGGCTCTGGTCAAATAGGTCGTTATCAATAAAACGTCACAATAAGGTGCAGAGCGTTCGATTTGCCTGCTGGGGGGCAAGGAGACCCCCAGCTCCGCTAAAACCATTGACAACTGCGTGCCTTTTTCAAGGGATTGTTAAATAAATGTTAACTGTTTCTTTGTAATATCATCACCTCTTGAAGAGCTTAGTCAGAACAATATTTTTTTCGATTATTACATGCAAAACAATTGCACACATTTAGCTCTATAATCAGAGTTATACAGCAAGTAACTGCATGCTTTTCATGATCAATAAAAATCAATTTATCATATAACTTCAGATACATGAGGGTAGCCTCACGATATCTCTCAATATTGGCTACCATTAATTGGATATTTGAGTGATTTAAAATAAAAGTGAACTATACCTGACAAGTATGTGTGGTTTAGGTTAATTTCACATCCTTTGTGGGCTCTGCCTGTCAAACAGCAGACGGGCGCATTTGCCGATGTACTGTTAGCTGATAATGTTTACTTTGCAAGCTACCGGTAGAAACTTTGTACAGTTGGCTAAGTAGACCTAATGTACTTTTTTCTCCAACCAACGTAGGCCTACCTAGCAAAATTAGCTGGCATGATCCTATCCCCTTTTCAACATTGCTTTTTTGTATTTGAATTTTTACCCCCCTTTTTCTGCCCAATTTCGTGATTATGAACTTGTCTCATCACTGCAACTCCCCAATGGGCTCGGGAGAGGCGAAGGTTGAGTCATGCATCCTCTGAAACATGACCCGCCTAACCGCGCTTCTTAACACCCACTCGCTAAACCCAGAAGCCAGCCGCACCAACGTGTCGGAGGAAACACCGTTCAACTGATGACCGAAGCCTGCAGGCGCCAGGCCCGCCATAAGGAGTCGCTAGAGTGCGATGAGCCAAGTAAAGCCCCACCGGCCAAACTCTCCCCTAACCCGGACGATGCTGGGCCAATTGTGTGCCGCCTTATGGGACTCCCGGTCACAGCTGGTAATGACACAACCTGGGATCGAACCCCAAGCTGTAGTGACGCCACAACACTGCGATGCAGTGCCTTAGACCGCTGTGCAACTCGGGAGGCCTCAACATTGCTTTTAAGAGTGTTTAATCACGATTGCTGCTGACAGACATAATAGGCTACATTGATTGATGAACCACGTCAAATTGGCTAGCTGGCTGATAGCAGATCACGTCAATATGGTAAGTTAACAAGCTAACTTTAAAGGGATAAACTACCGGTAGATGGCTATATTTGCTGGCCATCTATAGTGGTGATGACAGTAGTCCGACTGACAACTTTACCATACCAGGACGAGGACTTGCCGATGTCAAGCTCTTTCCAAAAGCCTAATCTCTGATGAAGCATGCTAAATGGCACATGTTGTTTGCTTAGCTGGCTAGCTAGCTACATGCCAAATGGATAGACTACCCTCACGTATCTGAAAATACATGATCAGTTGATGTTTACTGATCATGAAAAGCATGCAATTACTTGCTGTATAACTCTGATGATAGAGCTAAATGTGGAATCGGAAATGTGTAGTTCTGACTATGCTCTTCAAGAGTTGATGATATTAAAACCAAATATTTATTTAACAATCCCTTGAAAACGGCACGTAGTTGTCAATGGTTTTAGCGGAGCAGGGGTCTCCTTGGCCAACTCGAACTCTCTACACCGTATTGTGACGTTATATTGCTAATTACTTATAGGGAGTAGGGTGTCATATGAGATGTCCCCCATTCCTTGTCATACTTTAGCCATAATGAACAAAACACATAGACCAAACCGTTTTTAAAGGCCTGAGTCATACAGTCCGACAGTCTGTAGCCATAATGAGTCGTTAGTTAGACTGAGACAGAGATGTCTGGGAAATACTGTAAGCACTCTTATAAATCAGACAATCTTTTGAATTATTCAATACATTCTAACCCTGAGGAGATCTGGAGAGAGGGATGGAGAGATGGAGGGATGGAGATGGAGAGAGCGAGATGGAGATGGGAGGGATAGAAATATATCAATGTGTCCCCATTAGAAGCCAAGTTACTGAGAGCGATGGAGGGATGGACAGAAGGGGAGTGAGAGAGAGGGAGGGACGGTGAGAAGGGGGAAGTCAGAGAGAGGGAGAGCTGGGCAGTGGGCAGGAGTCTGGGTGCTTTGGCATCGACTCTGGGATATGCAATATGGTGTTTTTTTTGTTACTCCCCCTTCCTCCTTCTCCTTCATGTCCCCCAATAACCCCGGTCTCTACTTAACATCAGCGAATTAGAATATACACAACTATATCTTCCTCTCTCTGAATTCCCCTCTCTATCTTCTGCCCTACAAAGGCAAAATACAGTAATTATGTGTTTATTTACTTCAAAATCTGACTTCAGAGTATTTTTCTGTCTAGACAGACAGCAATTATCTGATACTCCATGACATATTCTGATCAACGGTCTTGTTCTAGTGTCAGGAAACGAAATACCACAATCAGATAATATACCTGGCCATTATAACAGATCAAAGATTTCTGATCAAATTGGTAGTTACTGTGTTTTGTCTTTGTAGGGCAGTCTTCCTGTCTCTTGTTATCCCTCCCCCTCCCTCTTTCCCTCTCTCTCCCCTGGGTTTAGCTGATATAGTGGTGTAAAGTTATAATGGACAGAGTGTAGGGGCTACTAAGGTGATAACTTGTAAATAATAATAATAATATGCCATTTAGCAGACGCTTTTATCCAAAGCGACTTACAGTCATGCGTGCATACATTTTTTTTTGTGTATGGGTGGTCCCGGGGATCGAACCCACTACCTTGGCGTTACAAGTGCCGTGCTCTACCAGTTGAGCTACAGAGGACCACATCAGCCTGGTTGATGGGTGTGGCTTTTGGGGCCCACCTGAGCACAGACACATTACAATATTTCTCTCTCTTTCCTTTCCCCCCTTTCCCCCCTCTCTTTTTTCCTTTCACTCCACAGGTTTTTCCATCCTTCTGGTATGCTAGCTCCCACCTTCCAGCATTGTCATGGTGACATTTTTTAAATATATTTTTTTATCAGGAGCTTCTCTTCTCTTCCAGGTTTCCCTCCCTCCCTCCCTCCCTCCCTCCCTCCCTCCCTCCCTCCCTCCCTCCCTCCCTCCCTCCCTCCCCTTTTTGTTTCTCCCAGTTTCTCTCTTTGTTACACCCTGTTTCTCTCCCTCTTTTTCTCTCCTTTCTCTCTCTCCATCCACCCAGTGGTGGGGTATGTCCCTGTGGCTTAGGGCTAGCTCAGTGAAGTGTGTATGTGTCTCTGGGTTTACTCGTGAAGTGTGTGTAGCGGTTTCACGCTCTGCTCGCTGTGTAAAGCTATCTGTATTTCTGTCAGGGAGATGCAGGCCGCCTCGCCTCGGCCCACACCCCACAGTATAGTAGAGGCGAGTAGACAGGGAACCCTCAGAGAGAGAGAGAGAGAGAGAGAGAGAGAGAGAGAGAGAGAGAGAGAGAGAGAGAGAGAGAGAGAGAGAGAGAGAGAGAGAGAGAGAGAGAGAGAGAGAGAGAGAGAGAGAGAGAGAGAGAGAGAGAGAGAGAGAGAGAGAGAGAGAGAGAGAGAGAGAGAGAGAGAGAGAGAGAGAGAGAGAGAGAGAGAGAGAGAGAGAGAGAGAGAGAGAGAGAGAGAGACTCAGAGAGACTCAGAGAGGGAACCTATCCATATTATTCTCCTGGCCACCATGAACTCATCAGAACCTAGCTAAGATTCCTGAACCTTCCTGGTCTTACACTTTGTAGTCACACCAGCATTGGGTCTGCCTATCATCTGAGAAACACATACCACAAATATCGCAGGAAAATAGTTAAGAGGAAGTGCTTGATTGTATTATCTGACACGTTTTTTGCCACAGAAAAATGCAGAAGATGTTCCAGGGAACTTAGAAGAGTCATACAAGTTTCTGGAGAAACTCAAAGGTCGAAAATTCTATAGCAGAATTTCTAAGGAAAGTGTAGTGTAATCAGAATTAGAAGCAATAGAAGAGGTAGAGAAAGAGAAAGGCAGAGGAGAGAGAGAGAAGGTGCTAATGGGACCTATAGAGGTGATGAGACGTTGACACGTGGAGACAAAGCTCTGCTAGCTGACTCACTGAGCTGACAGATCAGAGAGAGGGGGTGGAGAGAGAGAGGGGGTAGAAAGAGAGAGAGAGAGTGGGTAGAGAGAGGTGGAGAGAGGGGGGGTAGAGAGAGAGTGAGACAGAGGTGGCGAGAGGGGTAGAGAGAGAGGGGGGGAAAGGGGGGGGGTAGAGAGAGAGAGTGAGACAGAGGTGGCGAGAGGAGTAGAGAGAGGGAGGGGGGGGAAAGGGGGGTAGAGCGAGAGAGTGAGACAGAGGTGGCGAGAGGGGTAGAGAGGGAGAGAGGGAGAGATGGTGAGAAGGAGTATAGGGAGGGAGATACACAATTGCGGAGAGTGGTTGAGAGGGATAAAAAGATGGTGTGAGTGTGTCATACATTTCAGTGTGTGTGTGTGTGTCCCCGAAGGTGAGTCACCCATCCAGCAGTGACAGAGACTAAATGAGTGTGTGATGACTGACCAGTGTAGCGAGAGCAGTTCTACTAATGACTGACCATAACACACTCAGCCCATAGCCATCGCTGCCCTTTAGCAAGTGTAGCCTAGGTCAACTGCACAATTCAAGACCGCCTTTTCCCATTTAACCCTCCCATTGTCCTAGGGTCAAAATGACCCGCCACTGTGTTGAACCAACTTTATTTAATTTTTATATTTTGGGGATCATTTGTGAGAAGGAGGCAGTGAGACTTTAAAGAAAGTATCACTGCCTCCTTCTCACAAATGATCCAAAAAATATAAAAATTAAATAAAGTTGGTTCAACACAGTGGCGGGTCATTTTGACCCTAGGACAACGGGAGGGTTAAATAAAGCCATGCATTAGGTCAGTGTTCAGGTCTTGGTCCCGGTTACCTATTGGATTTGGGTCGACACCTTTATCTATTCATGTGTGCAGTATGCTTAAAGCTTGAACCAGATGAATACATCTTGAATTATGTGGGTGGTACGTAAGTATTCGGTGTATTTCAAGGTGTTTCCTCAGCCAGTTTGTACAGTAGGTATGTTACATCCATAATATACTGTATCAGCAGAGCTGGAGGTAGACAGTGTTATTTATTTTCAGACCATATATTCCTCCCACCCACAATGCATTCATATCTCACCTTCTATGTCTATATATACTTTACTACTACAGAATACCACCTCACCGTCTGAAAAATCTGTCAAATCTCACACACACACACACACACAAGCACATGCACGCATACGCACACACACCCCAAACACATACCCACCTCCCACCCCCACACACACTCACATGTGAATAGAGTAGAGCAGCCATCCATATAGCCTCATATAGCTTCATACATATTCCTCTATATTCCCCAGGGCAGTGTAGCGTGTCTCATATATGAAGCTGTTGAGCAGGCAGGAGTAGGTGTGCGTGTGTGATCATGAATACTGTATTTCTATAATTTTGCTTGTAGGCGTGTGTGTGTGTGTGTGTGAGTGTGTGTGTGAGTGTGTGTTTGGCAGTGTCTTTATGTGTAGATGCTACAAGGAATTTGACAAATGGAAAAAATATCTTAACGTTTAAACAGCCATTTTTTTCTCTCTCGGTTTTCCATTAAAACGATAAGAAATATTCATGGCCTTCAACGTGAATTCACAATGCAGCTGCTCTGCTGCCAGCAATACTTAAATTCCACCTCGCAAAGTTTGCATTTCACCACCTTCTCATTTAACTTCTCAAAGTATTGCCATACAGGACTTCGCTGCTGTTGTTTGCCTCTCTCTGCCATTTTTTCAACTGTTAACGACGATGATGTAGTGGTGGAGAGTCGACTCCAAAATAATTGATTCCTTGACTCCTTGCACGTCGACTACTGGTGTCGACTCCCATTTGTGAGTGTCAAGATTCGATTCCGCTAGGAATCGGCTCCTTGACTCCTAGGATTCAGTATTTTTGGAACGGAGGAGACTGATTAGTTTCCGTACTTCCAAGAACACAAACACTCACATCTTTCATAGTGAGCTATCGAGGGACGGCGAGAGAGGGGAGGGTGACAGTATAGGCAGGTCGGCCACCAGGCAGACAGAGTCAGAACCGTGCACTAGGCCTATCTATCGGTAATCAAAAGCTGTGTCTCACAATGGAATGCTGCATCTCAAATGTCTTGGCTTGTAATGTCTTGGAACTTCAGTAAAGCAGGGCATATCATCAGACCGAAGACTGAACACACACTCGCATCATTAGTGAAGAGAAAGGTGAGCCAGTGCGAGGGAGAGAGAGGAGGGGGCAGGCAGAAAGACGTGTGCATATGTCTTGGTAATCTGTATCTCACAATGTCTTGTCTTGCATACCTTGCAAATTCACCAAAGTATCCTAAAGTTTGCCTTTTCCTCTGTGGTCTTATTTTAATTACACAACATTCCCCAGGCCTTTATAGCCTATCGTCTAGTTAGGCTATAACACGGATAATAATATGTTTTGTGATAACTGCACTGTGATAACAATTTTGTGGGGGGAAAAAAAACGAACATTATATTTGTCGATTAGGGATTTTTTCTTAACAATCCCAATTTGTTTAAATGTTTTAACGTTTAAACGTTCACACCCCTAGATGCTAATCTATTTGTGTATGAGATCTCAATTTCTGCATTCCACCGCACATAACAGTATAAACAGATGATGCAGCAGCTGTTTTAGCATAAATTAGTAAAGAGAGAGAGACAGAGAGACAGAGATAGAGAAGGTGAGAGAGAGAGAAACAGATCATGGGAGAGACGGGAAAAGCGATAGAGAAAGATATATGAGTTAAATGAACATGATGATTCGTGTTAAACAGATACTTACACAGTGATTTAAAGGATTGCTTCTCTGGGGAATATTGTGTGTGTGTGCGTGTATGTGTGTGTTTTGTTAGTCCCCACAAAGTCAAATGCTATTTATAGGGGGTTTAGGGTTAATGTTAGAATTAGTGTTAGGGTTAGAATTAGGTTTAGGGTTAGAATTAGGTTTAGGGTTAGAATTAGGTTTAGGGTTAGAATTAGGTTTAGGGTTAGAATTAGGTTTAGGGTTAGGAGCAATGTTCCCTCTAAGCTGCGCGCGTGCGCAGCTCCCCATGACTACCGCGCAGAAGAAATATCAGCCCGCGCAGAGAAGCACAAGATTGAACTTCGCTCAACTTTCTAGTTTTCCCCTTTAGTTAACACTATCAACGTTTCCCTCTACTGTGCGAATTGTGATCGAATAAACGCAATATTAGCCACTTCCATTGCAACATACCGAAACAAAACGAACTATGCAGTATGTAAACATTATTTAAAGTGACTAATGTTCCATTATTAAAGTGACCAGTGATTCCATGTCTATGTATATAGGGCAGCAGCCTCTAAGGTGCAGGGTTGAGTTTCTTCAGCCTCCTGAGGTTGAAGAGGCGCTGTTGTGCCTTCTTCACCAGACTATCTGTGTGGGTGGACCATTTCAGATTGTCAGTGATGTGTATGCCGAGGAACTAGAAGCTTTTCACCTTCTCCACTGCGGTCCCGTCGATGTGGATAGGGGTGTGCTCCCTCTGCTGTTTCCTGAAGTCCACGATCAGCTCCTTCGTTTTGTTGACATTGAGGGAGAGGTTATTTTCCTGGCACCACTTCGCCAGGGCCCTCTCCTCCCTGTAGGCTGTCTCGTCATTGTTGGTAATCAGGCCTACTACTGTTGTGTCATCTGCAAACTTGATGATTGAGTTGGAGGCTGTCACGGTTCAGACAGACGACAAGAGGACCACAATTGCGTCACACCAGAAAGTTTATTTAAACTTAAGGGAAAAGGGAAGTAGGGAGTGAGTGAAGGCTCCAGGGGTTATCCCGTCCAGTGTGCTGGGTCTGTGCCTCCCCCCAGTGGCAGCGATGCGTCCGATGACGCCGGTGGTTGGTGGTCCAGAAGTCCTGGGGGGGGAGGAAACACAGACACAACGGGGCGGATGAAAACAGGCAGAAGTACAGTTCAAGGGAAATCCAAATACGTTGTAGCAAGGCAGAAGGCTGGTCAGAGTTACCGGGGTCGAAGAGTAGTCAGGAGTCGTAATGGCAGAAAGCAGGTCTGGTTTTCCTGGGGCAGAAGAGTATCCAAGAATCAGGCAGGTCCGGGGTCACAAAACAAGGGTGAGCCAGAAGCGTGAGCACACAGGTTCGGGTGTGAGCTTTGCAGACGATCTGACAAAGGAGAGCTGAAAGACGGGACTTTAAATACTGGGAGAGGTTAGTGGGTAATGCAGCGCAGCTGGCAGAGTAATTAGAGCCGAGCAGAGCAGGGACAGGTGGAGCTCGTTAGGCTGAGTAGAGAGAGAGAGATGAGCAGAGTGGAAGATAGTGGAAACACATTAAGGTGGTAACCCGGTGGAGTGAGAGGGCTCATGACAGAACCCCCCCAAGGGACGGCCCCAGAAGTCCCAAGAGCAACACCACGCCGGGCGGGAGGAGGGGAGCCGGAGGAGGGCTAGAACTCCTCCGAACGGTCCCGAGCGAACGCCCTCATCCTCGGAGGAAGCCGGAGGGCCGTGGTCGGGAGATGGGACAGGTCCCGAGACAGGATCAGGCACAGGACAGGAAGCCGAGCGGGCAGGACGGTTAGGGATCCCTCTGGGGCGGCCCCTACGGATTGCAGGTTGATCAGGATGCCGTTGGTGGAAGGCGGTGATGAGAGTCCTATCCACAATCCGACTAGCTGGCACCCAGGTCCTTTCCTCAGGTCCATAGCCCTCCCAGTCAATGAGGTACTGGAGACCCCTACCCCTCCGTCTGGACCGAAGCAGGCGGCGGACGGTGTAAACCAGACCACCATCGACGAGCCGTGGAGGAGGAGGACAAGGCGCAGCAGGGACCAGCGGACTCTCATGAATGGGCTTAATCTTAGACACATGGAAAGTGGGGTGCACCCTCATGGAATTAGGCAGTTGGAGCCGGACAGCAGTTGGGCTAATCACTCTTATGATAGGGAATGGGCCAATGAACCGAGGTGCCAACTTCTGCGACTCCACCCTGAGTGGCAGGTTCCTTGACGACAACCACACCCTTTGACCAACATGGTAGGTGGGAGCAGGGATTCTCCGACGGTTGGCCCCGGTAGTGTAGCTGGCAACGGATCTGAGAAGTGTGGCTCGGGCCTGTGACCAGGTGCGGCGACATCGACGGGCAAACGCAAGTGCAGATGGGCAAGTAACCTCCCCTTCCTGACTGGCAAATAGAGGAGGCTGGTATCCATAAACACATTGGAAAGGGGACATACCGATGGCAGAGCAGGTCAGAGAATTGTGTGCGTACTCCACCCATGTCAATTGCTGCGACCAGGAGTGGGGGTTGCGTGAAGTCATGCATCGCAGTGCCTTCTCGAGCTCCTGATTTGCCCGCTCTGACTGCCCATTGGATTGGGGATGGAATCCGGAAGTCAGACTGACTGTGGCTCCCAGCAGGTGACAGAACTCCTTCCAAAAAGCGGAGGAGAATTGTGGACCACGGTCAGAAACTACATCCTTTGGCAGTCCGTGGATCCGGAAGACGTGTTCCAGGACCACCTGGGCGGTCTCCTTGGCGGTTGGGAGCTTGGGGAGGGGAATGAAGTGTGCCATCTTGCTGAATCGGTCAACTATGGTGAGAATGACGGTCTTGCCCCTTGAAGGGGGCAGCCCCGTGACAAAGTCAAGGGCGATGTGAGACCAGGGACGTCTGGGCACAGGCAGGGGCTGCAGCAATCCGGCTGGGGGCTGGCAGGACGACTTGTGTTGGTTGCAGATGGGGCAGGCTTGGACGAATTCCCGTACATCCTTTCTCAGAGCGGGCCACCAGAACCTCTGGGCGAGCAGGTTGTAAGTGCGGGTGGAGCCAGGGTGACAAGCTAGGCGGGAGTCATGTCCCCACTGAACGACCTGGGACCTTAGGTTTTCGGGGGACAAAAGGCGGTCAGCTGGGCAAGTGCTGGGACCGGGCTGGTTACGGAGAGCTTCCAGCACCTGTTCCTCAACAGCCCAGGTCAGAGCTGCTACGATGCAGGGACTTGGCAGAATCGACACAGGATCCTTGGAGGGGTTGTCATCCTTCTGGAATTGACGGGAGAGGGCGTCTGGCTTGGTGTTGCGTGATCCTGGCCGGTATGACAGAGTGAAATTAAACCTGGTGAAGAACAGGGCCCAGCGGGACTGCCTGGAGTTCAACCGTTTGGCCGTGCGGATGTACTCCAAGTTCTTATGATCGGTCCAAACGAGAAATGGAATGGTGGACCCCTCCAGCCAGTGACGCCACTCCTCCAAGGCAAGCTTCACAGCCAGCAGCTCTCGGTTCCCTATGTCGTAATTGCACTCAGAGGGGGACAACCGACGTGAGAAAAAGGCACAGGGATGGAGCTTCCTATCCTCCGCAGCCCACTGAGAAATCACAGCACCAACTCCCACATCCGAGGCGTCCACCTCCACAATGAATTGCCGGTCCACGTCAGGCATCTGGAGGATGGGAGCGGAGGTGAACCTTACCTTGAGGGTACTGAAGGCCTTGTCGGCTGCTGGGGTCCAGGTGAAGGGTTGCTTGGTGCTGGTTAGAGCAGTGAGAGGGGCAGCAACGGTACTGTAGTTCCGGATAAACTTTCTATAGAAGTTAGCAAACCCCAGAAACTGTTGCAGCTTCTTTCTGTTCTCCGGAACTGGCCATGACGTGACTGCTGATACTTTGGCAGGATCCATTTGGATACTTCCCTCTGCCACTATGTACCCCAGGAAGGCCACCGTCTTGACGTGAAACTCACATTTCTCTGCCTTGGCGTAGAGGGAATTCTCCAGAAGACGATGAAGGACTTGCTGGACATGGCGGGTGTGTTCAGACAGGTTTCTGGAGTAGATTAAGATGTCATCCAGGTAAACGAAGACAAACTTGTTTAACATGTCCCGCAGTACATCATTCACTAGAGCCTGGAACACAGCAGGAGCATTGGTGAGGCCAAAAGGCATAACCAGATACTCGTAGTGGCCTGTTGGTGTATTGAATGCGGTCTTCCATTCATCTCCCTCCCGGATCCGCACTAGGTGGTAAGCGTTTCTGAGATCCAACTTGGTAAAAACAGTGGCTCCCTGGAGCAACTCAAAAGCAGAGGTGAGCAGAGGGAGAGGGTAACGGTTTTTCACTGTGATGTCGTTGAGTCCCCTGTAGTCGATGCAGGGGCGAAGAGATCCGTCCCTCTTCCCCACAAAGAAGAAGCCAGCACCAGCCGGAGATGAAGATGAACGGATCAATCCTGTGGACAGAGAGTCATTGATGTAGTCCTCCATGGACCTTCTTTCAGGAGCAGACAACGAATAAAGACGGCCCCTTGGAGGAGCTGTTCCAGGGAGGAGGTCGATGGCACAGTCGTACGGTCGGTGAGGGGGGCAGAGATGTGGCTCTTGCTTTGTTAAACACTTCTCTGAGACCATGGTAGCATTCTGGGACATGGGAGAGGTCAGGGGCGGAGTTAGTAGGTACTGGCCGAGGGGGTAGTGCGGCAGCAAGCAGGCAGGTTCGGTGGCAGTCCTCTCCCCACTCCCTGATCACCCCGGTCACCCAGTCGAGCTGAGGGTTGTGCCGGGCGGAGCCATGGGTAACCCAGGATGAGGGGTTGGCCTGGAGAGGGGAGCAGGTGAAACTGGATAGTTTCTTGATGGTTTCCGGACAGACCCATCAAGACCGGGGCCGTGACATGAGTGACCGATCCGAGTAAGTGTCCGTCCAGTGCCCGGGCAGGAATAGGAGGTGTCAAACGGAGGTTCTCCAGTCCCAGTTGGCGTGCCAGCTTGATGTCCATTATGTTGGCTTCGGCGCCAGAATCCACCAGAGCAGCCAGGGTGTGAGTCGAGTCAGAGAGGCGGAGGTGAACTTGCAGCAAGGGTTTGCGGTCGGAGGACTGGATGGTCATTGAGCTCAACCGGACTCCCCCTATGCCCGGTGAGCTTCGGCTTTTAAAGGGCAGGTTACCACACGATGTCCATCACCTCCACAATAGAGGCAGAGGTTTGAGGTGAAGCGGCGCTGGCGCTCTGCAGGAGTGAGAGAGGCTCGCCCAATCTCCATAGGCTCAGACTGATCAAGCTGACTTGGGTGAGTGGCAGTAGCTGACAGGAGCCCAGTCGGATCTCTCCGAATGCCGGTAGTTGGTGGACCTTGGCGCCCCCTCTCACGACGACGGGTCTGTATCCTTCTGTCGATCCGGACAGTCAGTGCGATGGCTTCATCAAGAGTGGAAGGCAGTTCATGGGAGACCAACTCGTCCCTTGATATAGTCAGCCAAGCTATGGAAGAACGCGTCCACCAACGATGGTGTGTTCCAAGAACTTCGTCTTGCCAGGGTTCGGAAGTCGATGGAATGGTCTGCGACTGTACGTCTGCCTTGTCGAATACTGAACAGTTCACGAGACGCCTCTGCGGTTGGTGAATCCAGGTCAAACACCTTCAGCATCTCCTCAGCAAACAGGTCGAAGGTTGCACATGCGGGGGTTTGACGTTCGAACTCTGCTGTTCCCCAGAGTCGAGCTCGGCCCGTCAGGTGAGTGATGGCATACCCGACCCTAGCCCCCTCCGTGGCGAAGGTCCTTGGCTGCAAGGAGAACTGAAGTCGGCAGCTAGTCAGGAATGGCCGGACCTGGGTAGAATCGCCGTTGAACCGCTCGGGGTTTCCAATCTTGGGTTCGGGGCAGCGGCTGAAATGACCGGGGCAGGTAACTCGGAGGCAGGGCTGGTGGGCAGACTGGCTGGGGTAAGGTTGGTGAGGAGTTGGATGATCCTGGCGAGTTGTTGTTGCTGCTGCTGGGACTGCTGCTGGTGCTGCTGGAACTGCTGATGCTGTTGGTAGCCGACCTGAAGCAGAGAGGTGATGTCGCCGCTCATGCGGCCTAGCTCTCTCTCAGTGTGTTCCAGGCGTAGCATGGCGGTGGGTTGCTCAGGTTCTTCGGTTTCCATGTCGGGGGAAGTGTGCGCTGAGTCCATGATGTTCAGATCGTACTGTCACGGTTCAGACAGACGACAAGAGGACCACAATTGCGTCACACCAGAAAGTTTATTTAAACTTAAGGGAAAAGGGAAGTAGGGAGTGAGTGAAGGCTCCAGGGGTTATCCCGTCCAGTGTGCTGGGTCTGTGCCTCCCCCCAGTGGCAGCGATGCTTCCGATGACGCCGGTGGTTGGTGGTCCAGAAGTCCTGGGGGGGGAGGAAACACAGACACAACGGGGCGGATGAAAACAGGCAGAAGTACAGTTCAAGGGAAATCCAAATACGTTGTAGCAAGGCAGAAGGCTGGTCAGAGTTACCGGGGTCGAAGAGTAGTCAGGAGTCGTAATGGCAGAAAGCAGGTCTGGTTTTCCTGGGGCAGAAGAGTATCCAAGAATCAGGCAGGTCCGGGGTCACAAAACAAGGGTGAGCCAGAAGCGTGAGCACACAGGTTCCGGGTGTGAGCTTTGCAGACGATCTGACAAAGGAGAGCTGAAAGACGGGACTTTAAATACTGGGAGAGGTTAGTGGGTAATGCAGCGCAGCTGGCAGAGTAATTAGAGCCGAGCAGAGCAGGGACAGGTGGAGCTCGTTAGGCTGAGTAGAGAGAGAGAGATGAGCAGAGTGGAAGATAGTGGAAACACATTAAGGTGGTAACCCGGTGGAGTGAGAGGGCTCATGACAGAGGCATGCGTGGCCAAGCAGTCATGGGTGAACAGGGAGTACAGGAGGGGGCTGAGCATGCACCCTTGTGGGGCCCCTGTGTTGAGGATCAGCGAAGTGGAGGTGTTGTTTCCTTCACCACCTGGGGGCGGCCCGTCAGGAAGTCCAGGACCCAGTTGCATAGTACGGGGTTCAGACCCAGGGCCCCCAGCTTAATGATGAGCTTGGAGGGTACTATGGTGTTGAAGGCAATGAGCAGCATTCTTACATAGGTATTCCTCTTGTCCAGATGAGATAGGGCAGTGTACAGTGCGATGGCAATTGCATCGTCTGTGGATCTATTGGGGCGGTAAGCAAATTGAAGTGCGTCTAGGGTGTCAGGTAAGGTAGAGGTGATATGATCCTGAACTAGCCTCTCAAAGCACTTCATGATGACAGAAGTGAGTGCTATGGGGCGATAGTCATTTAGTTCAGTTACCTTTGCTTTCTTGGGTACAGGAACAATGGTGGACATCTTGAGTGGGGACAGCAGACTGGGATAGGGAGAGATTGAATATGTCCGTAAACACTCCAGCCAGCTGGTCTGCGCATGCTCTGAGGACGCGGCTAGGGATGCTGTCTGGGCCGGCAGCCTTGCAAGTGTTAACATTTTGAACTGGACTGTGTTTACAGCATGAGTGGTCACGAGTAGATGCACTTGTTTTGAGATCAGAGCAAGAGCTGCAAATAGCCAGGTGTGTACATTTGTTCATATTCTCTGCTAGTAAGTGAGTTATTAGCCCAGTTATAGCTCATTTCTAGTCAGCAATGGGGGAGTAGTTGCTTCCTACAAGGTCTCATGGAATGTAGTCCTACATTGAACACCACACATTGGCTGCTGTAGGCTGAGTGATAGAGCAGCTATTTCCATGATAGGCCACTCTGATAAGCCTACATTATGATCAAATAGCCACAGTAGTCCACTGTTATAACTGTAACTTAAAGTGGGTACAGCCTCAGTGTTCAAATCTAATCAAATCAAAATTCACAGTAAATGCGCCAGAAGTTGCACAGAATTTTCAGAACGTTCAAGTTTGCTCTCAGCAGACCTGACATTTGCTCACTGCCAATTTTTTTTGGGATGGAACATTGGTTAGGAGCTAGGTTTAGGGTTAGGGTTAAGGTTAGGTTTAGGGTTAGGGTTAGGGTTAAGGTTAGGTTTTGGGGTTAAGGTTAGGGTTAGGGTTAAGGTTAGGAGTTAGGGAAAATAGGATTTTGAATGGGACTGAATTGTTAGTTATACAAGACTGTGTGTGTGTGTGTGCATGTGTGTGTGAGTACAGACAGAGTTCAACCTGGGTCTTCCTGATATGAAAATGGCAGCATATTGCAACCTGAGGTCATCATATCGCTCTACAGCTCTGGCCTTCAGTTAAACGATGGGCTTTGTGCGTGTGTGTGTGTGTGTTTGCATGTGGTATGTGTGTGTGTGTGTTTCTCTCTGTGTGTGTGGCTGGCTTACTGGAGAGTGCAGAGATGGCAAAACATGTATTTATTTTTTATGAGTGTATTAAGAGAGCCAGGCATCTTTTCCAGCCATTATGTTATTTTCCTTATCTCCACTGGAGTGCAGAAAATCTCAGACAGTTTGGTAGACTACACCTACACTGTACAATTAAGGAAATCACAGCCACAGTTTATTTCAGTACACCTACACTATGGTGATGGATTACCTTTGCTGAGGGATATCATCATTTACTTCCACCATTCCTCTCCGGTGATGACGGAGTATGTGAGTGCAGGCGGGCAGTTTGCTTTGCTAAGTATACCTTGGGGAACGTTGTGTGTATGTAGCTAAGCTTTATCATGGGTGACAGTGCTGTGTACCTCTCTGCCTATGGAAAATGTATGGGACTGTGTGTGTGTGTGTACAACCCCAGCTAAGCCAACCAATCCACCACACTACACACTCCCAATCTACTCAGCAAGTAGATATCCATCACACAAATATACACATACATATAGTCCATGCATGAAGAAAGTGTGGCAGACGTACAAACATGCACGCCCACTCTAAAGTATTATACTGTATATAACACAGAGGCCGAATCTATCCCCTGCCCTTATCTCTCTTTTTCAGCCCCTCCTCTTTCTCTGTTTCTCTGTCTCTGTCATTCTGTTTCTCATTCGCTCTCCTTTGAAACTAGATGTCCAGTACCTGTTTCTGTATAGCAGGTAGCTTTATATCTTTCAGACAGAGTTATAGTGGCTTAGTGTCAAGTGCAAGGCAGAGACACATGTGACCAGGTCTCGGTCCTCCTCTCTCTCTCTCTCTCTCGCTCCATTCTTTCTCCAGTGAGTAATAGTGTTATTAGTGTACAGACTGTGGTAGCTGCCTGCCTGGGCTCTCTGTAGTCTGTACAGGTGTATACATCTCTCTCCAGGAGGGGCCAAGATAGAGAGGAAGAGGCTACTGGTAGTTTGGAAATCATCTTTAGGAGAAAGGAGAACAAGGGAAAAGAGAGTGAAGAAAGAAAAGAAGGAAAAGTAGACGCGATAAGGCAGACTAGATTGGAGTGAAAATATGGATAAAGAATAGAGAGATAGAAAGAGGGAAAGGAGAAAGAGGAAGATATAGAGAATACATAAAGGTGGCTGGCTCCTGGTAGCTAAGGTTGTGCTTCTGAAGTACAAGAAAAACTCAACTCCATCTCTACATTCCAGAGCTGGTTGTAAAGACTCTGCCTCTAAAACTAGAGCTGTGCCAGTCTCTTTCCCTACATAGGCCCCTCTCTCTTCTCTTCTCTTCTCTTCACTTCTCTTCTCTTCTCTTCTCTTCTCTTCTCTTCTCTTCTCTTCTCTTCTCTTCTCTTCTCTTCTCTTCTCTTCTCTTCTCTTCTCTTCTCTCCCCTCTCTCCCTGTCTTGTCTTGTCTTGTCTTCTCTTCCCTTCTCTCCCCTTCTCTCCCCTCTCTCCCTGTCTTGTCTTGTCTTGTCTTCTCTTCCCTTCTCTCCCCTTCTCTCCCCTCTCTCTTGTCTTGTCTTGTCTTGTCTTGTCTTGTCTTGTCTTCTCTTCTCTTCTCTTCTCTTCTCTTCTCTTCTCTTCTCTTCTCTCCCCTCTCTCCCTGTCTTGTCTTGTCTTCTCTTCCCCTCTCTCCCCTTCTCTCCCCTCTCTCTTGTCTTGTCTTGTCTTGTCTTGTCTTGTCTTGTCTTGTCTTGTCTTGTCTTGTCTTGTCTTGTCTTGTCTTGTCTTGTCTTGTCTTGTCTTGTCTTGTCTTCTCTTCTCTTCTCTTCTCTTCTCTTCTCTTCTCTCCCCTCTCTCCCTGTCTTGTCTTCTCTTCCCTTCTCTCCCCTCTCTCTTCTCTTCTCTTCTCTTCTCTTCTCTTCTCTTCTCTTCTCTTCTCTTCTCTTCTCTTCTCTTCTCTTCTCTTCTCTTCTCTTCTCTTCTCTTCTCTTCTCTTCTCTTCTCTTCTCTTCTCTTCTCTTCTCTTCTCCTCCCCTTCCCCTCCTCTCCCCTCCCTTCCTACTTCCTAACTGGTATTTTAGGACACAAAAAGCAAGGTGTTTCTGCTCTTCAACACAGTACGTAAGTCAGAGCTAAGTGCTCTAGATCAGTATCCACTCTGGTCTGGTCCAGCCCTATACTAGCCCCATAGCTGCCAGCTGCCAGCCGATCTGATCTGACCCGGATATGAGGAAATACCTCTGAAATGTCTCTGATCCCAGAACATTTCCCAGATAAAAAGACTGTCTGTGTGTGTGTGTGTGTGTGCGTGTCCGTGTGCGTGTGTGTACTAGTGTGCGTGTGTACTTGTTTGTTTATGTACGTGTGTGTGCGTTGGTGCATATGTGTGTCTCTCACACACACGCACGCACACACGCACACTCACATACACGCACACACACACACACACACACACACACACACACACACACACACACACACACAAACACAAACACAAACACACACACACAGCCCAGAGGAGAGATTGTCTAAATAAGCAACGTTGAATAGGTTCTGGCCCCGACGCAAGAACAACAAGTCATTTTGGTGTTTCCTTCGCCGGAGGGGCAAAACAAAGTAAGGGGATATAATCGGCTCAATTGGGCTTCATTCATGGCCTGCTCTGCTCCCTCTCCGGTCCCTGCTGCCTGCCCCCAGACCCATTTCACATTCCTAGCCATCTTTATGCAGTGTGAGACTCACTTACTGACATCATGATGCAGTCTAGGGTTTTTGTATCCCGTTTATATCCTCATATAGACGTCTATTGCAACGATAATACGGCGTAAATACAGCGATAAAACAGCAATAATACAACGATAATACAGCAATAATACAGCAATAATACAGCGATAATACAGCAATAATACAGCAATAATACAGCGATAATACAATGATAATACAACGATAATACAGTGAAAATACAGCAATAATACAATGATAATACAGCGATAATACAATGGCAATACAGCGATAATACAGCGAAAATACAACGATAATAAAGCGATAATACATCGATAATGTCAGAGGTGAGTGATATCAATCAATAATTGCAGATCAGCTCAGCCTAGATCCATAGCTGTGCTTCTTTGCAAAACAGTTGTCTGGAAATGGATTTGGGTCTAGGTCTGCATCTGTGTCCTGGCACCTCAACAGATCTGGTCATAGTCTGGTTCTGGGTCTTGAGGATTATGGTTGTGACTCCTTAGATATCCTGGGGTGTATTCAGAACCAAATGGAAGTGAACAGAAGTAAATTAAACGGGGAGGGACCTACCTGAATTTGTCCTGTAGGAACTCTTGTTTTCGTTTCCATTTGGAGTAAACGTTTTTTGTTGCAAAACGTTTTGCAACTGTTTGCTATGGTCTTCATCTAATGAATACACCCCTGGCTTAACTCCTAACCCTGGTGAAAACCAATTTAATCCCAGTAGAGAAGCAGGAAGCCTCCTTTCACTCAGTCCTACACCAGGGATAGCCTGGCCTTTGGCACTAGACAGATCTGCTGATCTGTTCATAATAAGGATGGGTTTAACTCCCAGTGGTTAGAGTGGTAATGTGATGTATAGATTTGATCATTTTCACAGGGTCTTTCTTGTGTAGCCCCAACCTAATTAACCAACCCCCAGTAGGGTTTTTTTAGACAGGTGGGGGTATGGTGGGAGGTGATTGATGGGAGAAAGAAAGCATTCTATTACTGTGAGTTTATTTCATTGTAACATGCTTATGACATGACATATGGTTTCTGTCAATCTTTGCTGCCTTGCTCACTAAAAGCCAACAGAATCTGGTACAGAAAGACTGTGCTTGGAGAGAATCATCCTTACCACATATTCGAATACCAACACCTACATTAGTGTTGTCGCTTTCTGGTTGTCTGTGATATCTTGTCCCTGCAGGGGTGTGTTGGCTGTTTCTGTATGCTGTTATATCCTGTGTTGACTTCCTGGCTGTTAGTGTGGAGAGGCTGTGCTTTGTCTGAGGGAAGCTCTGGGTTACATCACACTGTTTTTATTATGAAAGCACAGCACACCGAAAGCCAATAGTGTGTGTGCAGGTACGTGTGCATGTGTGTGTGTGTGTGAGAGAGAGCTGACTCGACCCCACCGCTTTCTTTTCCTTCTCTCCAGCCTATTGTTTTTATCTCTGACTTTTATTTACCACCTCTGCAAATATCTCTTTCTCTCTTCCTAACAGTCTCTTCCCCCTCTTTCTCATTCTACCCCTTGCCTATCTCTCTCTCTCTCTCTCTCTCTCTCTCGCTCTCTCGCTCTCTCTTCCTCCCCTCCTCCCTCTTGCTCTCACAACTCTCTCCCTCAATCCTCTCTATTCCCCTTCCATATCCCTCTCCTCCTCCCCTCCCTCCTTTCCCCCTGCAGTGGTTCCCTGGCTGTGTAGGAATGTGGCTCCAGGCCACTAATCAATTCCCTCCTGAGTCTGTCAGACCAGAGCAGACCAACTCCTTTACTGACTCTACTCCACTTCTCTCTCTCTCTCCTTCTTCCCCTTTTCTCTTTCGCTCTTGCCCTGAATCTCGCTCAGTCTCTTTCTCAATCTCTCTTTCTCACTCCCTCTCTCTCAATTTAGCAATTTCCCTCTCCCTCTTTAGCTATATACTGTATCCTCCAGATCACATTTCTCCCTCTCTCTCTCACTCTCTCGCTCTCTCTCCCTCTCTAGCTATATATCCTCCATATCACATTTCTCCCTCTCTCTCTCACTCTCTCTCTCTCTCTCTCTCTCTCTCTCTCTCTCTCTCTCTCTCTCTCTCTCCCCTCTCTCTCTCTCTCTCTCTCTCTCTCTCTCTCTCTCTCTCTCTCTCTCGCTCTCTTTCTCTCTCGCTCGCTCTCTCTCACTCTCTCTCTCTCTCTCTCTCTCTCTCTCTCTCTCTCGCTCTCTTTCTCTCTCGCTCGCTCTCTCTCACTCTCTCTCTCTCTCTCTATGTTCTATTGACATGCCCCATTTTCCAATTTTTTGCGTTTCTTACTGGCAGCTTTGTCCCTCGCTCTTCTCCATTTTCCTCTTGTTTCTTCCTCCTGTTATCGCTCTCATTTCTTCTCATTATACACTGAGTATACAAAACATTAAGAACACCTGCTCTTTACATCACATAGACTGACAAGGGGAATCGAGGTGAGCGCTATGATCCCTTATTGATTTCACTTGCTAAATCCACTTCAATCAGTGTAGATGAAGGGGAGGAGACAGGTTAAAGAAGGATTTGTAAGTGCCTATGAACGGGGTATGGTAATAGGTGCCAGGCGCACCGGTTTGTGTCAAGAACTACAACGCTATTGGGTTTTTCACGCTCAACAGTTTCCCGTGTGTATCAAGAACAGTCCACCACCCAAAGGACATCCAGCCAAATTGACACAACTGTGGGAAGCATTGGAGTCAACAT
Source organism: Coregonus clupeaformis (assembly GCF_020615455.1). Taxonomy (NCBI): domain Eukaryota; kingdom Metazoa; phylum Chordata; class Actinopteri; order Salmoniformes; family Salmonidae; genus Coregonus; species Coregonus clupeaformis. The sequence goes on along the minus strand of NC_059222.1, from coordinate 31,467,911 downwards.
GGGCCAGCATCCCTGTGGAACGCTTTTGACACCTTGTAGAGTCCATGCCCCGACTAATTGAGGCTGTTCTGAGGGCAAAAGGGGATGCAACTCAATATTAGGAAGGTGTTCCTAATGTTTGGTATACTCAGTGTAATGTTGTCTAATATATTTTCTCCCTCCCCCTCTCTGTTCTCTTTCTTCCTCACTCTATTCCTGCCATCCTTCCTCTTCCCTTACTATCTCATTCCCTCTCTATGTCTTTCTCCTTCGCTCTTTCCTTTCCTCTCTCCCTCCCCCTCTCTCCCCTCCCTCTCTCTCTATCTATCTGTGTTCTTAGACCCAGAGGGAGGTTGAGTTATGGTTATTTTGATGGCTTGGTAAAGAAAGGATTGGGGACTGGGGCTCAGGAGAGGAGAGGAAAGAGGGGGGAGGAGGGCATGCCTTCCTAGTAAACCATAAGAACAGAAAACTGTTTATGAATTAAAGCTGCATAGACCACTAGAGAGAGAGAGTTAGAGAGGGAGGAGAGATGAAGAGAGATGAGAAGAGGTCATGAAAGAAAAGGGGAATAAAAGGAAGGCAAGTAAAGGAAAGTGAGTGATGGAGTCTGTTCATTTCTCTTCAACCCACTCAGTCTTTTGACCCAGACGAGCAGAAGACTGAATGAATTAAACCTCAACAGACCTCCTGAGAGAGAGAGAGGGAGGGAGGGTAAGGAAGGTGGAGGGAGAGATGGGGAGGGAGCGTTGTAGGGAGGGAGAGGGCACTCTTGCCCTATGTTTTAGAATTAAGGGAAAGTCCCAGAATTATGTGTGGAAGTGTGCCATGAGAACTACTGTAAAAAGATGGCGATGGCCAGAGTATGTGAGCAGAGCTGGAGCGGAGCGAGCAAGCAGCGTGCCCAATTTGACTGCAGCACGGAGCGAGTTTCCCAAAGGTTGGAGCGTCGGCCTTCTCGCCCGCTCCAATTTCACTCCACTACCGCTCCAGTAGCACTCACTTCACCAGCTCAGGGCATGCCCAGCTCAGCATGCATTTGTAGGCTACTTGTGTGCTGCTATAGCCCCTTGCTTTAGCTACTGTCATGGAGTTAGCTAAACATTTTCATAAAGAAACTGATAAAACACACAGCTGCAAAATCAAGGTGACTTACAAAGATGAAGAGGACCAAGAGCAAGAGAGGGAGGGCGGTGATGTAATGTCCACAACTAAAGAATCATAGTGAAAAGTCACGTATCCCGAAAGCATGATGGTGTACTACGTGAACATGCTAACAGAAAGGAGCGAGGTGGGTAGCTAGCTATGTGTTTCATTGTAGCAAAGTATTTATAAACTAAAAATCTGATCTTTAGTTCATTTAGTTTAGTTCTATTATCAATACAATAGGCTATCATTGATTTTGGCCCAATAAGCCTGTCATATTATCTCTTTCAAGGAGCTTTCTGTCTTGATAGGGTTATTTTGCCTAAAAACCTTTAGGGCTACCTCTTAAAGGAATATATAAACAACTCTGCGTCTCTGCCCAGCCTGGCAAGAGTGGCCGAAGGGTGTTTAGCATCCCCAGTGACTCTGCAAGCGTGGAGAGGGTATTCTCCGCTGCTGGCCTGCTCACCTGGCACCCTCGTTACACTTTTATTCAATTCTAAGTACGTCACAGCCTAAATAATTAATTTTAGTTCCTTGAATGGAGCAAATTTGGAGCAGCAGTTTTTTTCCCTGTGAGCGAGGAGCGGTTTTTAGCGGAGTGGTTGGAAAGGATGTGGAGCGCCAGAGCTTGCGCACTGCTCCGTGAGCGATGAGTGGGATTTCCGACCGCTCAACTCCACTCACATACTCTGGCGATGACACAGTAAGTAAGGGCAAATAGCCGCTATGCAAATTCCAAGCTTGAATGTTCCACGGTCTCTTCTTATCGGGGCAGCCGTTTCCGGTGTGTCATCAGGTATTGCCAACAGGGCTTTGCTATTTAGCTATTAAGCTAAGATCTCATTGTTCAAGTTGGTAATCCAATGTTTTGAGGAGAACAGCATGGCTAGCTCCCTGTCCAGAATAGATAGCAGATAACATGCAATATCTAATGTTATCCTGAGACTACATCTCTGCACTTTTCTTTTGTAATTGATATGCTCTACATTTACCTGCTTATTCCCTGACGTTGTCCATGTTCTTCTATGGATGCCCTCCGTTTATACAACCATAAACTGATTACTCAATAATTCTCACTTCTTCCGATGCATCATATTGCCCAATTCCTACACAGGCAGTAGCACAACACGTATAAAAACATTTATAAACAATACATTATACTATAGACCTGCTAAATGACTCAAATCTGCCATAAAATCATTAGAAAAACAGAATGAACAAAGTTAATTCTATGTTTATTTTAGAAGATACAACAATTGTTCATGAAGCAAACGTTGGATGATGACTTGGTGAAGGTATGGTAGAGAGAAGCTGTCTGTTTTCCCCCCCCTCCTTCATCTGTGGTGGTAGTTCAACAAAGCATTTGGAGAGTCCTGTGCACATCAACATGTCATTCTGAACAGCACCATCTTCCTAATTGATAACTTTTCTATACAGTATTGGCATAATACTTTATATTAAATCTGATAGGCAACAGCATCACCCCCATAAACTCCATAAAGTCTATAGACATGTTTAAATATTTTCAGTCAAGCATGTTGCCATGATGTGTAGAAGGTGTTATTGACAAAAGGGAATATTAATCATAAATACAATATGTACAATATGCTGATTTTATTTGTATATTTTTTAAACCTTTATTTTAACAGAGCAGACATATTGAGGAGGAGTGTTCATTAGACATGTGGTGGTAGATTGCATGTGGATGGGAGTCTTGTATAATGATGGATATTAGTCATCCTAGAGAATAATTATAATTAAAATGTACTCCAGATCAGCTTAACATTCACATTTGCAAAATAATAATATACAACACCAACACAACACAACACAACACTTACTGTTCTTGTTACAAATGCATGACTTTTGTTATGGTTTCATGATGACACTTGAATAAACACATAGTGGTAGGTACTCACACTGATATGAGGGGCTGGCAAGATGGGTAGCTTATACAGGTCCATGGTCCTCATAGAAAAGCTCCTGGGCCACCCACCAAGCTGCAATAACAGAAAGAAGTGGAACTCACATTAATCAGCACAGGTATACATGCACATAGGCCTATAAACACTGTGTGCATGTTTTGTGAACCTGTTTTAACCAATGAGGGGTTTGATTATTCATCAATCAAATGTATTTTTTTAAAGCCCTTTTTTTTACATCAGCAGTCACAAAGTAATTTTTGGGTTATAGTCAAGATTTTATCAGCCATATTTAGCACTAGTTGAAGTTTATTTAGTGCCTTATCCGGTTAACTGGGGAGTAGAGCATTGCAGTAGTCTAACCTTGAAGTAACAAAAGCATGGATTATCTTTTCTGCATCATTTTTGGACAAAAACTTTCAGATTTCTGCAATGTTACAAAGATGGAAAAAGGCTGCTCTTTAAATAATTTGTATATGTTCGTCAAAAGAGAGATCAGGGTCCAGAGTAACGCCGAGGTCATTCACAGTTTTATTTTAGATTAATTGTCAGATCCGACAGCAGATCGCTTTGTTTCTTGGGACCTAGAACTAGCGTCTCTGTTTTGTCCGAGTTCAAAAAAAAAAAAATGCCACCATCCACTTCCTTATGTCTGAAACACAGGCTTCCAGGGTAGGCAATCTTGAGGCTTCACCATGTTTCATCAAAATGTACAGCTGTGTGTCGTCTGCATAGCAATGAAAGTTGACATTGTGTTTCCGAATGACCTCACCATTCTGAATGCTCATCTAATCTTCTTCCCCATCCCCTCTTGTCTTGATTCTATAGGGAACTAGCCTGTTCTCCTCAAAACATTACTAGCAAGCTAGCTAAGGTTAGCCAACCTGAGTGGAGATCTCAGCTTGCTAACTAGCAAAGCTGCACACCAAATATACACAGAGCAAACAATTATTTTCTAAACTAATGTTAGTCTCAACCAAATGACAAGTACATAGACTGATTGCTCTGTTACACAACGTAACAACTATTAGATACAGGCTAGTCAGAAGGCTCTGATGCTAGCTAGCTAACCAGCCATGTTATTTCAATTGAAAAGAGGCTAGCTAGCTAGCATTAGCTTTGTAGCGGTTATGCTATGTAGAAACACTCATTTTAATTACTTCCTTCATCTTCCTCACCCACGTCTTGCTGTAGCTTTCAAATTCTGTGAATGTCATTTAGTAATTTTAATTTTTTTTATCCATATTTAGCGACATCTCCTCCCTCCTAGTGTGTTGGTGAAGCATGGCGACGGGCTGTAAGCTTCTTGCCCGAAGTCAAACCCCGATAAAAGGTTGAATGGAATGTGGGAGGGGCTAAAATTCAGTAGAACGCATTGAGGGCTGCAAAAAGGGGTTCCGGAAGTGGATTCTCATTCCTTGAAACCCGTGGTGATATCAAATATTAGCGATAGCGATATTCCTGTGCAACGTAGACATTCTATTTTCTACCGAGATTGAAAAACAATTTGTATGTTGATGTAGTGCCCATCGGTTATGAATGTTTCCACCTCTGTGTTGAGCAATTGTGTTTTTTTCCCCATCAGTTTTTGTTTCAAAGAGCACCTACACTAACCATGAGCCTATGATACATCACGTGTTCGCTAACAGATCACGTGACTTGTATCTGCTCTGCTCTGTGATACATCACAGATACAAGTCACGTGTTCTGTTAGCAAACACGTGATGGCACTCGATAGCTGCTGTATCATCCAATCACAGAGCAGATACAAGTCACGTGATCTGTTAGCGAACTTGTGATGTGCTCGCTAACAGATCACGTGACTTGTAGCTGCTCTGTGATTGGATGATACAGCAGCTATCGAGTGCCATCACGTGTTTGCTAACAGACCACGTGACTTGTATCTGTTCTGTGATTGGACGAAACAGACCGCAGTGCTGTATTGGATGAGTAGTTTGTTTGTCCCTTAACTCTGGGATGTACACAATGTTTTACCCTTGACTTTTTTTCATATATCACAGGGTTTTTTAAGCGATTTCTAATTTCTAATTCTAATTGTTTTACCCCAGAGATTTTTGTAGCTATTCAACATTTGGGACCACAAACCAGCATCTTGTTGAAATTTGTATGCTAAAAATGAGTGTCCGCGTCAGTTCCTGGAACCATAACCGCGGAAAGAGGTGCGCAGCCTGTTGCAGCCCTATTGAAGAGCTAGTTTCTCTGTCTTGTTTAGTTTAGGAAGGGGCATCATTTGGCAGGCTTAGTGAAAGATTTCAGCACAGAGATTCCAGCACTGTCCTGTCATCTCTCTCTGTGTGAAAGACTGTCCCTGTAGACGAGGGTGTGTTCTGCTCTCTCTCCCTCTCTCTCTCCCTCTCTCTCTCTCTCTCTCTCTCTCTCTCTCTCTCTCTCTCTCTCTCTCTCTCTCTCTCTCTCTCTCTCTCTCTCTCTCTCTCTCTCTCTCTCTCTCTCTCTCTCTCTCTCTATCTGTTGGGTCTGACATGAGATGTCTCTCCCATCCCCCTCATGTCCTGAGACCGTCCCATGGTCTACTCTCTCTGGAGCACTGAAACACCAAGTACCCCTCCTCTCTCCATCTTCCCCTATCCCCCCCCACCTCTTCTGTACCGCTTCTTTTCCCTCCTCCCCTCGGGACCTGGCCGGTATGTGGCCTCTCTCTCTTAGTCCTTATCTCTCCCTCCCTCTCTCTCTCTCTCCCTCTGCACCACTTGTATTTGTCCCTCTTTACAAAGTTCCACCCAAACAAACAGACAGATGGCCCTGGGGAGACAGACTGAGTGTCTGGGATGGGGCTGGGTAGACTGGGCATAAGACTAGGTAGTGGGTATGGGTATGCAATGCTGCCTATCCCTGAAACGGCAGACCTGGGATTTGAGCCCATGTCACACACTCTACAAAGCACCGGCAAAACCCTCTCTTTTTCTTTTACTCAGTGTCTCTCACTGTGTCACCGTCACCGTCACTCTCTGTTTTGCTCACTTTCTCACAATCTGTCTCTCTCTCTCTTTTATTCCCCTTTCCCCTCCCCTCCTGTCTGTCTCGCTCCCTCACTCTCTGTCTTCAGCTGAGAAAACAATCCTGTTCTGGCTCTGACGTCAGAGCTGCCCCAACCCCATCATCTGTCTGTGTGTGTGTGTGCTACAGTGACCTTTCCGAGAGGTCAGAGGCCACTATTTCTGGTTTCCCTGGAGACCTGTAAGTCAGGAGGACCAATAAGAATAGCTGGACAGAGACAAACCTCACAGCCCCTCCCTCCCAGACACCATAGACACCAACATACACTCCCGCCCAAACCATTGTCATATTACTTTTTTCATGTCTTTCATTGGTACCCTAGCGTTATTTCCTTGAAAAAGCCTTGTTTGAACCGGTTGAAGTCAAAAGATGATTAGGTAACACTTCCTAAAGAATAGCCCTCTTCATAATACCCGGGGCGGCAGGTAGCTTAGTGGTCAAGAGGTTGTGCCAGTAACCGAAAGGTCCCCGAGCCGACTAGGTGAAAAATCTGTCGATGTGCCCGTGAGCAAGGCACTTAACCCTAATTGCTCCTGTAAGTCACTCTGGATAAGAGCGTCTGCTAAATGACTAAAATGTAAAAATGTATACTGTACATTTATAATGCTTAAAGGAGAAGTTCACTTAATTTTTTTGAGTGATTTTACTTGATTTTGATAAACTTACCCCAACCAGTGATATACTTCCTTATGCTCATTCTTCAGTGCCAGGGCTTAGATAAAACATGAACAAAAGCTCAAAAAATACCAAAATACGTCCTTTTAGAAGCGGCAACACGCTCAGCATAGAGATGCAGGTCTTTAGATGTTGTAGCCTACACATGAAAATGTGTCATTCCAAACTTTATTCACAACGTTATATTCCATTTTGTGCGACTCGAGCGTTTTCCCCTATCCAGCAGTGATATTTCTCCATGTAACCTGCACAATTTCATGGTACAACATCTAAAGACCTGCATCACTATACTGAGAGCATTACCGTTTCTAAGAGGACATATTTGGGAGGTTTTTTGTTGCTTTTGTTCATGTTTTATCTAAGCCCTGTTACTGCAGAACGAGCATAAGGAAGTATATCGCTGTTAGGGGTACGTTTCTCAAAACCAGGTGAAATCGCCAAAAAAAGTATCTGAACTCTTCTATAGCATGCCATTTACATCCAAAATACAGATTTGGTTCAAATAAAGTGAATTTCTACTTCAACATGCCTACCAGATATATATATATTTTTAACCAAACATTTCACTGGGGACGTAATGTCATGTGTATTAGGTGATCACAAATGGACGGTTAGCTGTTGTCTGTCCCTATCTGTCTGTTCAGTGTCTCTCCACTGCTCTCCCTTATCTCTCCCCAATGATAGCTTAATCACAAGCGCTTTATATACCCTCCTCTAACCACAGACACACTCACACACACACACACACACACACACACACACACACACACACACACACACACACACACACACACACACACACACACACACACACACACACACACACACACACACCCTCTCAGCCAGTGTAATAGGGCAGGTCTGATAAGGTAAGGGGATGTGAAGTGTAGTTCTAATCAGGACTACGGTTCCCTAATGCCTCACTTCACTGTCCACTCACCACATCTCCACAACAAATACTACTGCTCTCTTAGATACCAGACAGCCTGGGCAGACACACACACACACACACACACACACACACACACACACACACACACACATTGTGGATGAAAACATGAAAATGTTCTCCTACACCATTGTAGAAAATGTTACCATTCTTATCTTATCGAGGTCTGTGCAGGTTCTTGACTGTTCTACTAGAGACCCAAATGTATGTTTTTGGGAAAACATGGTTGGGGACAGGGGAAGGAGATGCAAATCAACTTATCTCTCTCTCTCTGCTTAGTTTAATGTACTTTCCTCAGGGGATATATATCACTCACAGAGCTGGAGAAGATGTGCTATTTGTTGTTGCAGTTGACTCTAGCTTTAGCTGGATCTGTAGTTCTGTCTCCCTTTACATCTCTCTCCCCATGTCCCATACCCAGAGCCCTGAGCTGGTAAATCACTTCTGTTCCGCTTTATATCTCAACAAGCTTGGTGGAGAAGGAGAGAAGGAGAGAAGGAGAGAAGGAGAGATGAGAAAGAGAGGCGGTGTAGTTGGAGAGAAGGAGAGGAGGAGAGAACAAGCCCCAAATAATGGGAATGTCCTCAGGGAGAGATTTTCTACTTCTCTCGTCCATTATACTATTTTTCTATTTATCTCTCTCCGCTTTCCTTTCTCTCTCTCTCTCTCTCTCTCTCTCTCTCTCTCTCTCTCTCTCTCTCTCTCTCTCTCTCTCTCTCTCTCTTTCTCTGAGTCATCAGACCAAACAGTGTGGTGTATAGTCTGAGCAGTCCTATTCTAGTTTAAATCTATTGTTTGTATTCTCAGCTCACTGAGAGGGGGGGATTTATGAGTGCCAGATCACATCAGCATTGTGTGTGTGTGTGTGCGTGTGTACACACACTGTATGAATGTCTGCATTGCAGCCATGTCCCTAATCAAAACCATCTGCCCTCGACTCCCAACATGCAACCAAACCCTCTTTTAACCAATCAATCGTCTCCACTGCCATATATTACCCAATTATGTGTCTTGTCTTTGCGGGGCGGCTGAGGGAGAGTTCTGAGAAGCTCTGCAGCTACTGACTGCATGGTAATCACAGTGACTTCACCACAATACCACCATGGAGACACTTTAACGTGGCTGCCTGCAGCAGAGGAGAGGGGGAGGAGAGGAGGAGAGTACTGCCATAGGCTTACTGTACCATCTCCTCTATAATATGACATGATGATTTCTCAGCAAATATGTGGAGAGTAGAGAGTGGAGAGAAGAGCTATGTGGACATCAGGCTTATACTTATTAGGCTACTGCAGTGCCTGGAACTGTGATTTCATTATGTTGTGAGACTTGAGGGTGAAGTTGTGACAGGTTCTAAATTCATCCTTGTATTATAATTTCTCATGCTGAGGTGGTTTGAACTCTGAACTCCTGACCTCCATGTTTGATTGTTTCAGGTCATTACTCTTCTAGTTGATTAGTCCTGATGGCTTATTGACCTTATTGAGTGGCCTTGAATATGAATATTAAAGGAGATTGACTCATTGTAGTTAGGACATTGACCTAGATATTGTCCGTGTCCGAATACTCATACTTGCGTCCTAAATAGTAGACCATTTGATTATGCGAAAAAATCAAGTTTAGTAGTATGCGACATTTCGAAAATCGAGTATACTTTAAGTGCCCGGATGTCATACTCATTTCGGCTATGACAACAGCTGATCAATTAGATATGGGAATGCGCTACCGAAATCAACGGATAGCGGGAAATAAATGCAATCACGCATTACACATTCTCAGTATGTGAAAATATAATGTTTTATATTATGTGCATTTTTGAAAATCGAGTATGGTTTATATGCCCGGATGTTATACTAATTTCGGCTCTTCATCTAGTAGAATTCAATGCACACTTTTCCACAATGCATTGGAAGAGGTGGGCTGCGAGTGATAGGCCCTAGTTCTCTTCAAGTAGCCAAACAACAAAACTGGGCTACTTAATTGGGAAGATGCTGTGGTGTTCAAATGTAGGCTAAGTCGTTTTTGTTCTCCTTAAAATTATCACGAGTATTGCATCGTAGGCTACATCTTTGAAAATAGAAGTCTTTCGTTTTTTTACCCAAAGTGGATTTCTGTTTTCTCTTTGATAAGTGTTTCTTGTTCTCTTGGCCTTTGTCAGAGGTTTTAAACTAAACACTGAACGATGTTTTGATTTCTAAATGTGTCGGTACCGGGGACTCGGGATGTGGCTGCGTTATTGATGTCATGTTAATCAGGCCTTTTGACTTGAACATATGGATTGTTTTAGTTTTGTAGACTAGGCCACCTATTTAATTTATGAATCATGTGAAACGTTTTGGTGTGTGTACTAGGCTATTTAATTTAATCTACACTACATGGCCAAAAGTATGTGGACACCGGCTCGTCGAACATCTCATTCCAAAATCATGGGCATTAATATGTAGTTGGTCCCCCCTTTGCTGCTATAACAGCCTCCACTCTTCTGGGAAGGCTTTCCACTAGATGTTGGAACATTGCTGCAGGGACTTGCCACAATTCAGCCACAAGAGCATTAGTGAGGTCGGGCACTGATGTTGGGCGATTAGGCCTGGCTTGCAGTCGGCGTTCCAATTCATCCCAAAGGTGGGGTTGAGGTCAGGGCTCTGTGCAGGCCAGTCAAGTTCTTCCAAACCGATCTCGACAAACCTTTTCTGAATGGGCCTCTCTTTGTGCACGGGGCATTGTCATGCTGAAACAGGGAAGGGCCTTCCCCAAACTGTTGCCACAAAGTTGGAAGCACAGAATCGTCTAGAATGTCATTGTATGCTGTAGCATTAAGATTTATCTTCACTGGAACTAAGGGGCCTAGCCCGAACCATGAAAAACAGCCCCAGACCATTATTCCTCCTCCACCAAACTTTACAGTTGGCACTATGTATTGGGGCAGGTAGCGTTCTCCTGGCATCCGCCAAACCCAGATTCGTCCATCGAACTGCCAGATGGTGAAGCGTGATTCATCACTCCAGAGTCCAATGGCGGAGAGTTTTACACCACTCCAGCCGACGCTTGGCATTGCGCATGGTGAATCTTAGGCTTGTGTGCGGCTGCTCAGCCATGGAAACCCATTTCATGACGCCCCTGATGAACAGTTATTGGGCTGACGTTGCTTCCAGAGGCAGTTTGGAAGTTGGTAGTGAGTGTTGCAACCGAGGACGGACGGTCTTCAGCAACTGCCGGTCCCGTTCTGTGAACTTGTGTGGCCTACCACTTCGCGGCTGAGCCGTTGTTGAGCCGACGTTTCCACTTCACAGTAACAGCACTTACAGTTGACCGGGGCAGCTCTAGCAGGGCAGAAATTTGATGAACTGACTTGTTGGAAAGGTGGTATCCTATGACGGTGCCACGTTGAAAGTCACTGAGCTCTTCAGTACAGGCCACACTACTGCCAATGTTTGTCTATGGAGATTGCATGGCTGTGTGCTCGATTTTATTCACCAGCCGAATCCACTAATTTGAAGGGGTTTCCACCAGAGTATGTGAGCAGAGCCCGGAGCGAGATTCCCTAAGGCTGGAGAGTCGGCCTTCTCGCCTGCTCCAATTTCGCTCCAGTAGTGCTTACTTCACAAGCTCAGGGCATGCATTTGTAGTCTACTTATGTGCTGCTAATAGCCCCTTGCTTTAGCTACTGTCATGGAGTTAGCTAAACATTTTCATAAAGAAACTGATAAAACACACAGCTGCAAAATTAAGGTGACTTACAAAGATGAAGAGGACCAAGAGCAAGAGAGGGAGGGCGGTGATGTAATGTCCACAACTAAAGAATCATAGTGGAATCTGAAAAGACACGTATCCTGAAAGCATGATGGTGTACTTACTACTTGCACATGCTAAAAGAAAGGAACGAGGTGGGTAGATAACTAAGTGTGTCATTATAGCAAAGTATTTATAAGCTAAAAATCAGATCTCTTAAACGTTTTGTTCATTTTTGTTCTATTATCTATACAATAGGCCATCATTGATTTTGGCCCAAAAGGCCTGGCATATTCCCACGTTCAAGGAGCTTTCCGTTTGATTGGGTTATTTTTCCTAAAAACCTTTAGGCCTACCTATAGAAATGTTTTAAAACAACTCTCCATCTCTGCCCAGCCTGGCAAGTGTGGAGAGGATATTCTCCGCTGCTGGCCTGCTCTCCAGGCACCATCACATGAACCTGAAGCCACAGACTCGTGTTTCTAAAAATGACTTCTAAAAATGAATTCAAAGGCACTAATAAGTCACAGCCCATATGTGCAATTTATAGACTGTAATGATTGAATAAAACGAAATGTTGTTTAACCCTCCCGTTGTCCTAGGGTCAAAATGACCCGCCACTGTGTTGAACCAACTTTATTTAATTTTTATATTTTTGGGATCATTTGTGAGAAGGAGGCAGTGAGACTTTAAAGAAAGTATCACTGCCACTGTCTCACAAATGATCCAAAAAATAAAAAAATTTAATAAAGTTGGTTCAACACAGTGGCGGGTCATTTTGACCCTAGGACAATGGGAGGGTTAAATGCTGAGCCCTTTATGTCCCTACCAGACTATTGTGTCGCACTCGCAAATGCTTCACAATGTATTTCTTCGTAGGCTATAGCCTAAATAATATAGCCTAAATAATTCGTTTTCATTGCTTCTTAGGCTCCCTGTCTGGCTCCTGACCTATTTAGAGTGTTTATGTGCTGTTTAATATGACATGTAGACTATTTGAAATGATGTGCGCTTCTTACATGTTTATTCAAATACTTTTCATTCAAATCCGTATGGTTTGGTTTCAATACTTCAAAACCAGATGGGCAGGTCCAGATAGTCACAAAAGTAGATGGGTGTTGGTTACTTTGTGATTTTAATGAATGGAGCGAATTTGGAGCGTCAGTTTTTTTTCTGTGAGCTCGGAGCGGTTTTTAGCGGAGCGGTCGGAAAGGACATTGAGCGCCGGAGCCGCTACATGAGGGATGAGCGGGATTTCCAACCGCTCAACTCCGCTCACATGCTCTGGTGTCCACATACCATGTAGTGGTTATACACTGAGTGTACATTCCATAAAATAGACTGACCAGGTGAATCCAGGTGAAAGCTATGATCACTTATTGATGTCACCTGTTAAATCCACTTTAGTCTGTGTAGATGAAGGGGATGAGACAGGTTAAATAAGGATTTTTAAGCCTTGAGACCATTGATACATGGATTGTGTATGTATGCCATTCAAAGGGTGAATGGGCACAAGACAAAATATTTAAGTGCCTTTGAACGGGGTATGGTAGTAGGTGCCGGAGGCACCAGTTTGAGTGTTTCAAGAACTGCAACACGGCTGGGTTTTTCACACTCAACAGTTTTCCGTGTGTATCAAGAACGGTCCACCACCCAAAGGACATCCAGCCAACTTGACACAACTATGGGAATCATTGGAGTCAACATGGGCCAGCATCCCTGGAACACTTTCGACACCTTGTAGAGTCCAAGTCCCGACGAATTGAGGCTGTTCTGAGGGTGTGCTACTCAATATTAGGAACGTTTTCCTAATGTTTCAAACACAGTGTATGTTACAGCACTTTGGTTTCACTAATAAATATGTTGAAATGGAACCAAATTATTTGTTTCTGTCTTCAGTCTTTTTAAAATAGGATAGATGGGCTATATGGACTACGGTATAGGTTGAATGTGATAGTCTGCCTATAACCAGTCTTAGGCCTATAACTCCATTCCTATTCTATTCAGAGTTTAGAGAAATTAATTCAATTGGAAATGAGCTATTATCAGGCTGGTTAAAGCGATGCATGTCTATTGAATTTGGAAAAATCCACCCGCACTCTGCCCCGCCCCACCTACTTAGCTAGTCAGGAGATGCTACTGCGTTTCGGCCGTGGCATACTGCATACTTCTTACTAAAGGTACGTGCTAAATAGTATGCGACGATGCAAACATAGTATGCAGTTATGCTAATATGGGTATTTGGACACAGCCATTGTCTGTTGGACATCATTTACATAAGAAATCCAGCAACAAAATGAATTGAGATGAGTGACGAGTAAAAAAATGTGGCCCTATGAGGGTGCTCCAAGACTGATAGAGACTTCCCTGCCCCCTCAATCAACCTATTCTGCCCCTCTCATCTACTGTAATCAACCTACAAGGCTTCAGTCTGCCCTCTAGAATCATACAGTGGCCAAGGGATAAGGTTGGCAGACCCTCTTTCCCTCTCTCTCTCCCCCCGACCCCCCTCATCCATCTCTCTGCCAATCCCTCCTTCTGGTCTCTCTCCATTTTCTATTTGTCTCACCCTCTCATCCTTGTTCTCTCTCCTTCCTCCCCATTCACCCTCTCTCTCTCTCTCTCTCTCTCTCTCTCTCTCTCTCTCTCTCTCTCTCTCTCTCTCTCTCTCTCTCTCTCTCTCTCTCTCTCTCTCTCTCTCTTCCCCGTCTCTCTGCTGCAGGGTGTAGAATGTGTGATTGAGGACATGGTGCCTTGCCTGCCTTAGATACTGTACCAGCTACAGGAGTGACAGCTTCTGATAACAACAAGACCAGGCTCTGTGTGTGTGTGTGTGTGTGCATGTGTGGGTGTATTTTCTGATTTTGGGAACTATTAGAATGTGAGTGTAACAAAATGTAGAAAATCTCTGTTGTATTGGTGTGACTGGGAGTTTCTCCTGTCTTTTTGTCCTTCAGATAGAACATTAACAGGGTGGTAGTGCAGGGAGTTTCTGGTAATTTTCAGGACCTCGCCACACCTGCTCTCTTCTCCCTCACCCTCACCTAACACAGTGGATTCCTCCTAGCAACAGGAACGTACGCATGCCTGCATACTCGACACACACACACACACACACACACACACACACACACACACACTGACAGCATCTACTTATCCTCTCAGACTCAGAGTCTATGCTTCCTCTTGTCGTGCTTTAGTCACAGTAGATTTTCAGGGTGTACTGTTCTTGTTGTGTTGCTCTTGTTGATAGCAGAGCGTGTTTCCCTGTGTCAGCTGTTAGACTTACTAATTAAGGGTTGACAGGAGAGATGTGGCTCTGTGTCTGTGTGGCTGTGTGTGTGTTTAACAGCGATTAATTATGCAGTCGTTTGTTTGAGCAGTAGGACCTGCATATCTGTGTGTTTCAGACATGGCCAGGGGCTAGCAGATGAATAATAATACTGCACCTCATTATTGGAGACTATTGTTCTCAACAAAACACTGAACACTGAGTTCGCTGTTAGCTGCAGGCCTAGTGAAGATACTTCCTCGCCGAAACGGTTGAGTCTTATACACACGCTCACGTGGGCAAGCACATACACTTTACGCTCACACTTACACTCCTCCTACTACTACTCATCCACCACATCATGTGATCCATGCAGTGGCACCCTGCATATTTTAGCATGGAGATGAATCACATGCTTTTTAATGGGGGTAATTGGCCATAGCTCGTCAGTTTGGAGGAGCCTTTAATCTTTTGCGTGTCAGGGGCTTACCCCGCTCGCTAAAACAAAACAAATAAACCAACACTAATGTACTCTATGCACCCCCCCCTTCTCTCCTCTCTCTCTTCCTATGGATCGATCATGTCTCTCTCTATCCATCCATCCCCCTCTCTCTCTCTCTCTCTCTCTCTCTCTCTCTCTCTCTCTCTCTCTCTCTCTCTCTCTCTCTCTCTCTCTCTCTCTCTCTCTCTCTCTCTCTCTCTCTCTCGCTCTCTCTCTATCCTTCTCTCTGTCACTCAAAATTGCAAAAGAGGAAATGGTAGTGCACCTACTTTTATATGGAAGGTTACTCTTGGGATTGACTATTAGGCTATACAATGCATTCGGAAGGTATTCAGACCCCTTGACTTTTTCCACATTTTGTTACGTTACAGCCTTATTCTAAAATTGATTAAATTGTATATTTTCCTCATCAATCTACACACAATACCCCATAATGAACAAGAAAATACAGATTTGTAGACATTTTTGCCAAAAAAAAAAAAATACTGAAATATCGTATTTACATAAGTATTCAGACCCTTTACTCAGTACTTTGTTGAAACACCTTTGGCAGTGATTACAGCCTCGAGTCTTCTTGGGTATGACACTACAAGCTTGGCACACCTGTATTTGGGGAGTTTCTCCTATTCTTCTCTACAGATCCTCTCAAGCTCTGTCAGATTGGATGGGAAGCGGCGCTGCACAGCTATTTTCAGGTCTCTCCAGAGATGTTAGATTGGGTTCAAGTCCAGGCTCTGGCTGGGCCACTCAAGGACATTCATGGACTTGTCCCGAAACCACTCCTGACTTGTCTTGGCTGAGTGCTTAGGGTTGTTGTCCTGTTGGAAGAGGTGAACCTTTGCCCCAGTCTGAGGTCCTGAGCGCTCTGGAGCAGGTTTTCATCAAGGATCTCTCTGTACTTTGCTCCGTTCATCTTTCCCTCGATCCTGACTAGTCTCCCAGTCCCTGCCACTGAAAAACCTCCACATAGCATGATGCTGCCACCACCATGCTTTACCGTAGGGATGTGCCAAGTTTCCTCCAGATGTGACGCTTGGCATTCAGGGCAAAGAGTTCAATCTTTGTTTCATCAAACCAGATAATTTTGTTTCTCATGGTCTGAGATTCCTTTAGGTGCCTTTTGGCAAACTCCAAGTGGGCTGTCATGTGCCTTTTACTGAGGAGTGGCTTCCGTCTGGCCACTCTACCATAAAAGCCTGATTGGTGGAGTGCTGCAGAGATGGTTGTCCTTCTGGAAGGTTCTCCCATCTCCACAGAGTGACCATCGGGTTCTTGATCACCTTCCTGACCAAGGCCCTTCTCCCCCGATTGCTCAGTTTGGCAGGGCAACCAGATCTAGGAAGAGTCTTGGTGGTTCCAAACTTCTTCCATTTAAGAATGATGGAGGCCACTGTGTGTTTAGAGACCTTCAATGCTGCTGAAATGTTTATGAGCTCCCCTCATAATATGACTAAGCTATAGGATACATGGTATACAAATGTGTCATGTGTTAATGTATCAGACTCAGTAGGACAGAGAGACCCCCTGCTTGCATTTCACACATAACCAAAGAGCTGTAGAGATTGTGTGTGCGTGTTTGAGTGTGTGTGTTCGTGTGTTTGAGTGTGTGCGCGTGTGCGTGTGTGCGTGTGTGTGCGTGTGTGATTAATGCATCTCTAGCCTAGAACAAAGAGTGATACACACACATTTCATCATCATTTCTCCTTAGTGCCAGAGCTACTTTATTCCTAAGATTATCACAGCATGTGTAGGACACCTTTGAGGAAGTGTCTGGGTTGAAAACTTTACCTCCACTCAACTCAAATCCTCCCAAAAGCCTCTTTAATTGCTGTTCAGCGGAAGCGGCACAGCGGAATTTTCTACCGTCAATGGCTGACAAAAGAAAGCCGGAGAGAGGGAAGATAGGAGCAAGGGTGGGAGGGTGAGAAAAGAAGGGTGGAATCTGTAAAAATTACATCAATGGATGCTACTGGGGAGTGAAGTGCTGCCTCTTGCACTTTTCCCTAACTCCCCCGGTGTTTCAGAAAAGACTGTGTCACACACACCAGGGCAGGCACACCACATGCATGCACACACACACCAGGGCAGGCTTGTGATGCCGTCTGAATGTAAGTTTGAGATAGGGTGCAGGAGTCTTTGAAAGTGGGACGTGTTATGGGATGTTTTTGCTAAACAGGGAAAGCAGGTTGGCAGTGTTGATAAGAGAAAGTGAAGTCACTGTACAGGGATCCTGGAATATACTGGAAAATTGTTTATGTCTGGGCGCACGTTGACTACCGTCCTGCTCAATGTGTGTGTATGTGTGTGTGTATGTGTGTGTATGTGTGTGTGTCTTTGTGTGTGTGTGGGCAGTCCCTGTTCTATAACTACCTCCTCTTCTTCCTGCTCTCTTTCTCTCCCTCCATCCCCCTTTCCTTTGTGGGCTCCCAGTGTGTGACCTGCCTCCAGTCTTCCCCCTGCCTGTGGGCCTTGGACCCAGAACCATCTACCTGTGTGTGGGCATCCTGCTCCAGTACAGACCCAGGCTTCTAGGCCTAGCTGGAGACTCTGACAAGGCACCTTGACCAAAGCTGTGATGATGCCATTCTAACCATGTTGATTTTGGATTTTAAAAAGAATCACTCAACATACACTTTACTCCGAGAGAGGATGAATATCTCTCCCACATCTCTCTTTCTAAGAAGCATCTGTTAACAACGTTAGGGATCTTAAACAGAGAAACAGACTAAAGTAGCTGCAGGCCATGTGGCTCATATGTAAATAATCATCTGTAAACTGGTAAGACTCAAACAGAATGCTGAGGAAGACGATAGGATGTGTAAATGGCTTGGCTCCCTGGCTAGCTGCTGAGGCAGTGTGTGTGTGTGTGTGTGTGTGTGTGTGTGTGTGTGTGTGTGTGTGTGTGTGTGTGTGTGTGTGTGTGTGTGTGTGTGCACGTGTTTGTGTGCGCGTGTTGTCAGAGTGTGTGTGTACTGTTTATGAATCACAAAATGATCATCTCTATCTCAGGGTTCAGTAACTAACTGACTACAGACAGACATGCTGCAGCTCCTCTCTGATTGTGATGTCCTCGACGGTTGCTGCTGGTTTGTTGTTTGAGTAGTAAATAGATATTTTTAGGAATAAATTGCTGCTGTGGAAAGTGGGAAAGTGTTTTATAATTGGAAGTTGGGTTATTAAAATGTTGTGTTTGAGATTGAGCGAGAGAGGGTGAGAGAAAGGGAGAGAGGGAGAGAAGGCGATGATTAAAGAGGAGGAGCTGTAGCACAATACAGAATTCTGTTACTGACAGATCAGACATAGATTTTAATAATGCTGTGTGTCTGTGTGTGTGTGTGTGTGTGTTGCTAATGAATTTGAGATTATTATTATTTTTTGTGAAAGAAAACAATGTCCCTTTATAGTTATTGAAAAAATGATTAATGTTAAATCTGTGAATGGTGTATGTGGCATAATTCCTGCAGCCAAATGGTTATTTCCTCCTTGTTACCTAGGTAACCAAGGGAGACCTGCTATAAAAAGACAAGCATTCCTCCCAGTCTGTCTGTCTGTCAAGACTCAGACATTTAATCATGATGGGCCAATGTACTGTATCGTAAACCAACTGTCAGCGTACCCTTTGCATTCACAGAGCTGCCCATGCATATGATAGAATACAGTATATTATTTTTGTGTCTGTGCCTCAAGGAACTTCCCACTTATAGTAGATATAAGTCCTATCGGATATTGTGTTAGAAGCCAGTGTGGCTCCTAGCTCGTTTAAATACAGATGTAGGATCTTAATTTGAGCCAGTTTTCTACAGCAGGAAAATAATCCTGCAGCAACAGGAAATGTAAATGATTTTTGTGTGTGTGTGTGTGTGTGTGTGTGTGTGTGTGTGTGTGTGTGTGTGTGTGTGTGTGTGTGTGTGTGTGTGTGTGTGTGTGTGTGTGTGTGTGTGTGTGTGTGTGTGTGTGTGTGTGTGTGTGTGTGTGTGTGTGTGTGTGTGTGTGTGTGTGCGCGCGTGTGCCTGCGTGTGTGTGTGTGTGCGTGGGTAAAGCAAAGCAAAGCTGAAGCTGTAGTTTACTAGGGCTTTCAAACAGTGATGTCATGGTTGGACACCATTGGCAAAACTGGTGACAGGTGTGGAACACAATATAAGGCTTGGCCTACCCCTAAATTAATTTCAATGAAATCACATTGAACCAACCTGGAATAGACGTTGAATTGATGTCTGTGCCCAGTGGGTTGTTGTTTATGGCTGTGTCATGAGTATTAGGTCTATCTACCAGCTCTCACAGTCTCACGTCAGAATTAGAAGTTTATCCATGTTTCTCAAACGTCAAATTTCAAAGTTGTTAAGGTTAAGTTTAGGCATTAACTCCGAATTGTTAAGGTTAGGGTTAAGTACAGGCATTAACTCCAAATTCTTAAGGTTAGGAATTAACTCCAAATGGTTAAGGCAAGAGTTAATAAGGTTTGGGATAGTCTTAAAATCAAAAATATCAAAAACAACTTTCTATCGCTGGATTCGTACTTGCGAACTTTAGAGTCAGAGGAAGATGCTTACGTCCGTCCCCCATACCCATCCACAATGCCCTAGCAAAACTGAAACCTACTTGAAGGTAACAGCGCTCACTCTTGCCCCTAGTGGCCGGTTTCCACTTCATCTCCCGACGTCATCAGACATGGATGGACGTCGAATACTGACTTGTATCATGGGTGACCTGGCTACTATCAGGTTTATGGTCAGGCTGTGTTGTGTTGTGGCTGTTGTGGCTGTAGCCTCCCTCCAGAGCCCAAAGGCAGTTGAACTTTATAGAGAGTCAAGTACCAGGAGACCTTGCCGTCTACAATGCTTAACATCACACACACGCATGCAGGCGCACACATGCACGCAAACATACACATACGTACACACACACACACACAAACACATACACACAAACGTGCACATACGTACACAAACAGTCCTCATTAGAAACTGCCACCAGTCCTCAACCCTGCAGCCTACATCAAAGAGATTTGCCTCATACCTAACTCTCTCTCTATCCCCCCCTCTCTCTCTGTCTCTCTCTCTCTCTCTCCCCCTCTCTCTCTCTCACACACACACACACGTCCTACTTGGACACAGACCAAACTCCAGTCATTGATTGGTCCTTCAGTGAATCCTTGTGATCTGAATAATTCCACGGAGGAGAAGCGGTTATGACACATGTTCCTTGGAGACAACACTTATTTATAGTGAATACCTGGGATGCTCTCTCTAGAAAATGGCTTTTCTCTCGAGGGAGGTTTCTCTGCACCCCTCTCATGAGCACGTATACAGAGACGTTCTTCCTATTTTAACTCTCTCCATCTCCTCTACTCCCCATACCTCAATCCCCCCCCACCTCAGGATATTAATAGCTGTGCTAATTGTGTAGAATGGTCGTTTAGCAGAAAGTTGTATGTGTGTATGCGTGTGTCTGTATGAGAGAGAGAGAGAGAGAGAGAGAGAGAGAGAGAGAGAGAGAGAGAGAGAGAGAGAGAGAGAGAGAGAGAGAGAGAGAGAGAGAGAGAGAGAGAGAGAGAGAGAGAGAGAGAGAGAGAGAGAGAGAGAGAGAGAGAGAGAGAGAGAGAGAGAGAGAGAGAGAGAGAGCGAACAAGAAGAAAATGGCTCCCAATTAACTTAACTTTGAAACCTTGGCTGCCGTTTCTCTGTACTAAAAGGTTCCCCCTTTCAGCCCCTGGGTCGGGGGTCTGGCACAGGAAGATCAATCATAACTCAGCGCCCGGAGCTGAAGACCAATGAGAGTGGAGCGACAATGCACTTCCCTGTTGTGTCGACGTGGTAACGCAAACCAGATGCACGCAGGAAAGTGTTTGTGTAGAATACTTTTACGTCACTCTGAATAGGAGACACAGAATCGCAGAGTTTGCAGTTAAAAAATAATGGTGCGGTTGGGAGGGGGGCATACGATGTTGGTGCCTCTGAGAGACACACACACACACATAAAGGGAGGAATCCCTCCTCCACAATACACCCCTCTGAAATATCAATCAGTAGACACACACACACAAAAGCCATCTAATGAGTATCGCTTAAGTGAGCGTGTGATGATCTTACTAATTACTGTGTCATTGTGTAGAGAAGCATTTTTGACACATTCTATTGATGCGGATAAAAAGCTTTAGCTTTGTCATACTGAGGACTGCTGCGGCATTGAGGCTGAAATTATCATCATCTACTGTAGACACTTGTTATTACTCTCTCCAATATTTCAAATGCTTTCTGGAGAATGTTTTGGATGAAATTAGAGTCTTTTGAGGCTAGGGGAGCAGCGTGAGTGGAAGTGTGTGACTGAATGTTAAACCACCCTTACCTTGCAGTATCACTCCACATACTGGAGCGTACGCTGTTTTCACACTGCTTTTTTCATGATTTTGCCTAAAGTCTGACGCATAGAAATTGATGTGTACCCACACATTCTGTATTTATCTATCGTTTTTCACCCAAAATATGTTCCTGTATCCTGTACAGTTGTATAATCTATTGAGAGGTTTATTTTACTCACATCTTTCCATATTCCCATACAGATCTTGTATTGATCATTGTTATGTAATTTGAACTATTATTCTGCCCCAAAATTCGTTTCTGGTGACTGCCTGATGTTTAGCTGTCACTCACACTGTTATTTTGACAAAATTGTGTTGATATGAGGGAGCTGTTTGCTGAGTTTCACTCTCTTTCACTCTCCCCAGTGCTGAGGGCTATAAGGATAGGGATGATGATGAAACCAGAGATACTGCAGCTATAAATCCTGCATTAGCTAACTTGGATAGGTGAGCTAAAAGAGCCCCAGGCCATCTCTCTCTCTCTCTCTCTCTCTCTCTCTCTCTCTCTCTCTCTCTCCTCTGTCTGTGAGTTTCAGATTACCTTTCTAGTCCTCCAGGGCTAAGCTAAGATAAGGATTTTTTGTGAGTGTGTGTTTATGTGTGTGTATGTTTTGTGTTTGTGTGTGTATGTCCGTCCGCGCGCATGTGTGTATGTATGTATTGATCTATGTGTGCGTGCCTCTATGACTCCACACTCTTATTGTGGTTGTTGGGGACATTCTCTGTGTGATTGGGTCTGAGATGATGTGGTGTGATTGCTTCTGTTGCTTTAATCATGGCAGAGCAAGATATTTAAATAGTCATCTATTGCATCTCAGACTACCCATCAACATTCCAGGACATGCAGCCTCATTTTACCCCTCAATGACAAATATCTCTCTTTAACTTGACTTGATCTGGGTTGTTATTGATCAGTGGGTAGTTTCATTTCGTGTGTGGGTTTCTCTGAGCGAGAGAAATAATGAGTTTTTTTCCTCTGTGAGAGAAAGAGAGTGTGTATTTCTGTTTGTGTGTGTTTGTGTGTGTGTGTGTGTGTGTGTGTGTGTGTGTGTGTGTGTGTGTGTGTGTTATTTGACTGGTATTGGATGGTTCCTCTGATTGTGGTTGATTGTATTGGATGACTGAGCGTCAGAAAGTCCCATGATTTCCTGAAACATTCCGCAGAGAGGATGATGGAGAGAGAGATGAACAGATAGAAATAGAGTAAGGGATATAGATTGAGACAGAACATGATAGAGACACAGAGATCCTATTAAATGAAGTTATGTAATTCGATGGATAGAGATCCCTTAGGAGAGATATATAGATAAAGATTAATTCAGTATGTGTATATAGTAAAGATGGACACTAGTAGACTAGTACTGATTCAAAGTTTGTATTTGTTTACTAATAATCGAATACACGTATAAAAAATTAACAAATGCAACTATTTAGCAGGTTAAATGTATAAGCACTGACGTATCATAAGGTGTTTTTATTCATTGTGGAGTATGGCAAATGCAGTAAAAATATGTAGTTTTGTTTTCAGTTGTGTATCAGAACAACCAGTAAATGTAACAACTAGCACACTATTTAATTATATATATATATATATATATATATATATATATATATATATATATATTTTTTAGGGGTAGATCAGCTTTAATTTTGCAGATAGATTGTAGCTTTCATCAATGTAATTGTCTGCATCACTTCCAATCCCCCATATATTTTTTGGCAAATATATACATACATATACATACATATGTACAGTGAGGGAAAAAAGTATTTGATCCCCTGCTGATTTTGAACGTTTGCCCACTGACAAAGAAATGATCAGTCTATCATTTTAATGGTAGGTGTATTTGAACAGTGAGAGACAGAATAACAACAAAAAAATCCAGAAAAAAGCATGTCAAAAATGTTATAAATTCATTTGTATTTTAATGATGGAAATAAGTATTTGACCCCCTCTCAATCAGAAAGATTACTGGCTCCCAGGTGTCTTTTATACAGGTAACGAGCTGAGATTAGGAGCACACTCTTAAAGGGAGTGCTCCTAATCTCAGTTTGTTACTTGTATAAAAGACACCTGTCCACAGAAGCAATCAATCAATCAGATTCCAAACTCTCCACCATGGCCAAGACCAAAGAGCTCTCCAAGGATGTCAGGGACAAGATTGTAGACCTACACAAGGCTGGAATGGGCTACAAGACCATCGCCAAGCAGCTTGGTGAGAAGGTGACAACAGTTGGTGCGATTATTCGCAAATGGAAGAAACACAAAATAACTGTCAATATCCCTCTGCCTGGAGCTCCATGCAAGATCTCACCTCGTGGAGTTGCAATGATCATGAGAACGGTGAGGAATCAGCCCAGAACTACACGGGAGGATCTTGTCAATGATCTCAAGGCAGCTGGGACCATAGTCACCAAGAAAACAATTGGTAACACACTACGCCGTGAAGGACTGAAATCCTGCAGCACCCGCAAGGTCCCCCTGCTCAAGAAAGCACATATACAGGCCCGTCTGAAGTTTGCCAATGACCATCTGAATGATTCAGAGGAGAACTGGGTGAAAGTGTTGTGGTCAGATGAAACCAAAATCGAGCTCTTTGGCATCAACTCAACTTGCCGTGTTTGGAGGAGAAGGAATGCTGCCTATGACCCCAAGAACACCATCCCCACCGTCAAACATGGAGGTGGAAACATTATGCTTTGGGGGTGTTTTTCTGCTAAGGGGACAGGACAACTTCACCGCATCAAAGGGACGATGGACGGGGCCATGTATCGTCAAATCTTGAGTGAGAACCTCCTTCCCTCAGCCAGGGCATTGAAAATGGGTCGTGGATGGGTATTCCAGCATGACAATGACCCAAAACACACGGCCAAGGCAACAAAGGAGTGGCTCAAGAAGGAGCACATTAAGGAACGTCTGACCTCTGTGATTGGGTTTGGCCACCAAGTACTAAGTCATGTTTTGCAGAGGGGTCAAATACTTATTTCCCTCATTAAAATGCAAATCAATTTATAACATTTTTGACATGTGTTTTTCTGGATTTTGTTGTTGTTATTCTGTCTCTCACTGTTCAAATAAACCTACCATTAAAATTATAGACTGATCATGTCTTTGTCAGTGGGCAAATGTACAAAATCAGCAGGGGATCAAATACTTTTTTCCCTCACTGTATACACTACCAGTCAAAAGTGTGGACACACCTACTCATTCAAAGATTTTTTTTTTTTTTTTTTTTATAATTTATTACATTGTAGAATAATAGTGAAGACATCAAAACGATGAAATAACACATATGGAATCATGTAGTAACCAAAAAAGTGTTAAACAAAACAAAATATATGTTTAATATATTTGAGATTCTTCAAATAGCCACCCTTTGGTTTGATGACAGCTTTGCACACTCTTGGCATTCTCTCAACCAGCTTCATGAGGTTGTCACCTGGAATGCATTTCAATTAACAGGTGTGCCTTCTTAAAAGTGAATTTGTGGAATTTATTTCCTTCTTAATGCGTTTGAGACAATCAGTTGTTTTGTGACAAGGTAGAGGGGGGGTATACAGAGTATAGCCCTATTTGGTAAAAGACCAAGTCCATATTATGGCAAGAACAGCTCTAATAAGCAAAGAAAAACGACAGTCCATCATTACTTTAAGACATGAAGATCAGTCAATACGGAACATTTCAAGAACTTTGAATGTTTCTTCAAGTGCAGTCGCAAAAACCATTAAGTGCTATGATGAAACTGTCTCTCATGAGGACCGCCACAGGAATGGAAGACCCAGAGTTACCTCTGCTGCAGAGGATAAGTTCATTAGAGTTACCAGCCTCAGAAATTGCAGCCCAAATAAATATATCACAGAGTTCAAGTAACAGACACATCTCAACATCAACTGTTCAGAGGGGACTGTGTGAATCAGGCTTTCTTGGTCGAATTGCTGCAAAGAAACCACTACTAAAGGACACCAATAATAAGAAGAGACCTGCTTGGGCCAAGAAACACGAGCAATGGACATTGAGTCCAAATTTGAGATTTTTGGTTCAAACCGCCGTGTCTTTGTGAAACGCGGTTTGGGTGAACGGATGATCTCCGCATGTGTAGTTCCCACCGTAAAGCATGGAGGATGAGGTGTTATGGTGTGGCGTTGCTTTGCTGGTGACACAGTCTGTGTTTTATTTAGAATCAAGGCACACTTAACCAGCATGGCTACCACATCATTCTGCAGCGATACACCATCCCATGTGGTTTGGGCTTAGTGGGACTATCATTTGTTTTTCAACAGGACAATGACCCAACACACCTCCAGGCTGTGTAAGGGCTATTTTACCAAGAGTGATGGAGTGCTGCATCAGATGACCTGGCCTCCACAATCCCCTGACCTCAACCCAATTGAGATGGTTTGGGATGAGTCGGACCGCAGAGTGAAGGAAAAGCAGCCAACAAGTGCTCAGCATATGTGGGAACTCCTTCAAGACTGTTGGAAAAGCATTCCAGGTGAAGCTGGTTGAGAGAATGCCAAGAGTGTGCAAAGCTGTCATGAAGGCAAAGGGTGGCTATTTGAAGAATCTCATTTGTTTAACACTTATTTGGTTACTACATGATTCCATATGTGTTATTTTATGGTTTTGATGTTGTCACTATTATTCTACAATGTAAAAAATAGTAAAAATAAAGAAAATCCCTTGAATGAGTAGGTGTGTCCAAACTTTTGACTGGTAGTGTACATATCCTTCTTTTTGAAAATATATTTTCTTTCATTACTTTCTAACCCTACCACCACTCCCCTAATTGGAGTAAACTAATGAACAACAACGCTTAGGCCTCTATTTCCAGCTCATACATGCCATTTACATTTTATGGACATTCTATTTTACAATAGTTCTATTTGGTTTGTTTTTACTCCTGTCCTTCCTCTACCCTCAACCTCTCCCATCTATTTCTGATGTCCATCCGGTTTGATTTCTATTTGCCATAACTGTGCTCTTTCACAAAAGTTCTTAACCTATAACCTATATACGTTTTACGGACACTAGTAGATTAGTACTCGATTCAAAGTTTGTATTTGTTTACCAATAATCGAATACAAGTATTAAAAATTCACAAATGCAACTATTTAGCAGGTTAAATGTATAAGC
Source organism: Coregonus clupeaformis (assembly GCF_020615455.1). NCBI lineage: Eukaryota > Metazoa > Chordata > Actinopteri > Salmoniformes > Salmonidae > Coregonus > Coregonus clupeaformis. Next base: position 31,441,210 of record NC_059222.1, on the reverse strand, counting down.
ACTGACGTAACTTAAGGTGTGTTTATTCTTTGTGGAATTTGGCAAATATAGTAAAAATATGTAAAGTTTCGTTTTCAGTTGTGTAGCAGAACAACCAGTAAATGGAACAACCAGCATACACTCTTAGAAAAAAGGGTTCCAAAAGGGTTCTTCGGCTGTCCCCATAGGAGAACACTTTTTGGTTCCAGGGAGAACCCTTTTGGGTTTCACGTAGAACCCTTTTGTGTTCCATTTAGAACCCTCTGTGGAAAGGGTCCTACATAGAACCCAAAAGGGTTCTACTTGGAACTAAAATGGTTCAACCTGGAACCAAAAATGGTTCTTCAAAGGGTTCTCCCATGGGGACAGCCGAAGAACCATTTTAGGTTCTAGATAGCACCTTTTCTTCTAAGAGTGTACATATTCTCTAAAACCACCTCCACTACACAAGCTTACCTTCCTCCACCTTAATGGAAAATCCTGATGTTTTCTGAGTTTCCGAGAGGCCCCTCAGTAAATCCCATGCTTTGTGGGAATCCTGTGTTAATTGGGAATTTGGGATTCACCTCGGAAAGAGACGGATTTGGGGAATCTGACATTTTAGTCCTGGAAACTGAAGGCTGGGCTGGCAAAGCCGTAGTTCTTTCCGACTAAGCACGTTTCATCCCGGTAAATATAACCCTGGCGCATTGCTTTATCCCTGGCACGTGTTGGAACAGAGACCAATCCACACACACATCACGTTTTGTACTGTATGTTTGAGAGAGAAAGAGGGATGGACATGAGTTTGTCAGTATCCAGGGAGGTTGCCTCTACATTTTCTTCACTCAAGAAAGGATGCAAGGGCATATAAAGGGGGGATGCAAAACTACACATACCGTGAAACTTAAATGAATAGCCCGGGTGTTTATTTGCTTCTATCACTGAACACAACTTTCGCTTATTAGACACAGGCTTCTATGGTTGCATTTACACAGGCAGCCCAATTCTGATCTTTTTGCCTCTAATTGGTCTTTTGACCAATCATATCAGATTTATTGGCAATAATTGGGCAAAATATCAGAATTGGGCTGCCTGTGTAAATTCAGCCTATTTGAGCCAGGCGTCTATTTTCTTAATGCACATAGCTTTTGCTCAATAAAATGTTGAAAAGACTACCACATTGTTTGTTATGATCAGTATGACCAGTATAAACATTATAATAACAAATCCATTGCAGATCAGACTTGCAAAGACTAGGCTGCCTACCATACACCCCCGATTTCACGCTTCAGCAGCATTCTCTCACTACTTGCGCCTCATTGCGCCTTGTATCCCCTGTAGTTTGACATAGCAACACGATCACACAGATAGACTTCTGTATTCAACATTTGTCCAGGTCTCCAGGATATCGGGAGATGCCTTTAATACTGTCCACTAGGGGCAACTTAACCGTCAAGTTTTTTATGTTATAACAACCTTAACCCTTACCTACGTTCACTTCACCCATAGACGTATAATGAATATGTAGTATGGCCATACATGTTTGAATGTAAAACAGTCTTCTGCTATTTAAATAAGTTTATCAAAACATCTCAGCTGAATCAACCACCGCCCTCTCTGTGTGTGTGTTTGTGTGTGTTGTGTGTGTGCCTGTGTGTGCCGTGTATGTTTGTGTGGATCGATGGCCTGTCTCGAAGGAGATTGTTTTCTCCACTCCACTTCTCTCTCTCTTTTGACCCACACTGAGGGAGAGAGGAAAGGAGGGATAGAGGGAGGGAGAGTGGGAGAGAAGGATTTAGTTTTCTTCTTGTTAATGAGAGAAAGAGAGAGGATGAGATGCAGAAAGAGAAAGAGAGAGACATATATAGAGGGAGAGGGGGAGAGAGGGATAGACCAATAGGCATAAAGAGAGAGGAGATAGAAAGAGAGAGGAGATAGAAAGAGAGAGGAGATAGAAAGAGAGAAGAGATAGAAAGAGAGAGGAGATAGAAAGAGAGAGCAAGGAAGAAGGGAGTGAGGGATTAAGTTTACTGCTTCTTAATGAGAGAAAGGGAGAGGAGGTATAGAGAGAAAGAGAGAAAAAGCTATATATAGGGATATATGGATAGAGAGAGCAGGATTGGAGGTTAGTCCTAGTGGAGAATGGTTGAATCCCTTCTATTCTAATGAGAAAACTGGCTCTAATGCAAATGTGTGTGTGTGTGTCATTCCACCTAGAAGTACAAGAACAACTTTTGAACATGTACATATTTGTTTTGTTTGTGTGTTTTGCATATGAATCTGTGTAGTTGAGAGCTTCTGTGTGTATTTTGGTGAAGCGTGTACATGTTTGTTGGTCCCAGTGGTTGAGTCATGTTGTGTTAGCTGAACCAGTCTTGGCCTACATCTCCTGAAGGGTTCAGTGTGACATTTAGACAAGAGACCTCCGATCGATCGGATGCATTCCAGAAAAAACAGTGAACAAACATCTCAATACAACAGAGACAGATCACCGGCTAAGTGTCCAGCTGCAACTGGTCATAGTACCTCACCAGAGTACCTTACTGCACCAGAGCACTGCAGTCATACACAAAAGCATCTTCAGAGACTGCTAGTCTTCTCTTTTTCATACTATTATCACTCTACACAAAGTGGCCATCAGTTCCTATCCCACCATGTCTCACCCATGAAGAGTCCCATTAGGCCTCTATTGCGATCTGAGTGAATTAACAGCTCTAAATGCTCCCTGTTGATGCTAATCCAAAACAATTGAACAGGGTTAGTGCACCACTTCAATTAAGGAACTCAGAACTTAAGGAACATTCTGTCTTAAATGGACCTGCTTATAAAGTGGACCACTCAAATCAAAATCTAATCTAATCAACAACAAAAAAATTCGCATGCGCCGAATACAACAGGTGTAGACCTTACCGTGAAATGCTTACTTACAAGCCCTTAACCAACAATGCAGTTCAATAAATAGAGTTAAGAAAATATTGACTAAATAAAATAAAACATTAAATTATAAGAAAGAGGCTATATACAGGGGGTACTGGTACCGAGTCAATGTGCGGGGGTACAGGTTAGTCAAGGCTCTGTCGTAGCCGGCCGCGACCGGGAGACCCATGGGGCGGTGCACAATTGGCCCAGCGTCGTCCAGGGTAGGGGAGGGAATGGCTGGCAGGGATGTAGCTCAGTTGGTAGAGCATGGCGTTTGCAACCCCAGGGTTGTGGGTTCGATTCCCACGGGGGGCCAGCATGAAAAATAAAATAAAAAATTGCCTTACAACCTGGAAATGGTGGTGGCAGTATCATGCTGTGGGGATGTTTTTCATCGGCAGGGACTGTGAAACTGGTCAGAATTGAAGGAATAATGGATGGCGCTAAATACAGGGAAATTCTTGAGGGAAACCTGTTTCAGTCTTCCAGAGATTTCAGACTGGCACGGAGGTTCACCTTCCAGCAGGACAATGACCCTAAGCATACTGCTAAAGCAACGCTTGTGTGGTTTAAGGGGAAACATTTAAATGTCTTGGAATGGCCTAGTCAAAGCCCAGACCTCAATCCAATTGAGAATCTGTGGTATGACTTAAAGATTGCTGTACACCAGCGGAACCCATCCAACTTGAAGGAGCTGGAGCAGTTTGGCCTTGAAGAATGGGCAAAAATCCCAGTGGCTAGATGTGCCAAGCTTACAGAGACATACCCCAAGAGACTTGCAGCAGTAATTGCTGCAAAAGGTGGCTCTACAAAGTATTGACTTGGGGGGGGGCGTGAATAGTTATGCACGCTCAAGTTTTCTGTTTTTTTGTCTTATTTCTTGTTTGTTTCACAAGATAAAATATTTTGCATCTTCAAATTGGTAGGCATGTTGTGTAAATCAAATGATACAAACCCCCCAAAAATCTATTTTAATTCCAGGTTGTAAGGCAACAAAACAGGAAAAATGCCAAGGGGGGTGAATAGCCACTGTAGCAGGCAGAGGTGCAAGCTTTCTTACTCCTTAGCCATTAACATCCTGCTAACACTGTTGTTAGCCGCTAAGCCACCTGCTCCAGTAGCTAATGTGGTGGATCCACTAACACTGTTATTAACTCTTTAGCCAATAGCCATGATTTCTAGGCTTGGCTTAGCAGCTGCACTGCCACTGATTATTAGCATCAATATACCTCTCTTTAGCCAATAGCTCCAATCGCTAATTAAGTGACTCACTCTTAGCCAACAAACCACTATACAGCCATTAGCATCCACTAGCACTGTAATTAACTCGTTAGCTATTAGCCCTGCTGCTACTAATGAGGTTTTTGCTATTGAACAGCATGTATCCTCATTGCTGTGCACTATTGATTCACTAGTGTCAGGCACAATTGGCATTCACAGTTAACCCTTTAATACCAATGGTAATGCTGTAGTAGGCCACAAGAGGGAGACATATTGTAGTTGTTGTTCTACCTAGAGCAGGTGTCTGCTGGTTTTTGTTTTTTCCTTTCAATTAAAACCTAGATAACCAGGTGAGGAGAGTTCCTTACTAATTACTGGCCGTAAAAAGGGAGGAGTGAAAGCACTCGGCCCTCCGTGGAGTTTGACACGTGACCTAGAGTGATTCAGTAGTACTCGTCAGTAGTCTGTTCAGAGACTCAAAGCTCTCTCTGTGTAAATGTGACTGGATTATTCTTTGAGTTCTTAGATGTGCATATCTCTATATCTCTCAGTTTCAATTTATATCCCTGTCCAGCATCTCTGAGGGATTGTAGATTTAATTCGATTTTGGGAAATGTGAGGACAAAGTGTTCTGATCTAGAGCTGAGGAGACGGCAGAGCTTTGGATGTGCCTCCCCTTCCCTATCTCCCTCCCTCCATCTCTCCTTGTGTCCTCCCTGTGTTGTTGAACAAGCCTGTGTTGTTAGGGTTCCCTTCCTGTTTGTAAATCCATTGTTAGGTTTTCTTCCATTGCCTTTTTCTTTCCCTCGCTCTCTCCATTCCCTCTTTTCTTCCATCCATCTGTTTTTCCCCTGGCTCCCTCCATCTTTCCCTTGTTATGGGGGCTATCTGGCAGACTGTTCCTGCCACACTACCCTTAAGGGCTGTTTGGGGATTAGGTGTGTGTGTGTGTGTGTGTGTGTGTGTGTGTGTGTGTGTGTGTGTGTGTGTGTGTGTGTGTGCGTGTGTGTGTACTGCTTGGCTGACTGGCAGAGTAATAAGCTGACTGCTGTAGCCAATAATTTGGGGAGAAGGAGAAACAGTGGAGAAATGCATACCATTATCACTTATGATTTTCAGTACTAGGACTAAGCAAGCCAATGCTCTCAATACAAATACAGTAAAATAGCATTCCAGTATCAACATCCAAATCTTGTCAGACATTTTCAGACCTCAAATTTGGTCTAATATTGAGATGAGTGTATATGCCAATGCCATCTGTTTTGTATATCCAGCTACAGGTCTCAACCCAATTTAATAGGATAATGAATGTATTTTATGAAACAGTACTCCAATTCTGTAACAGCCTGTGGACCAACCTCTAGTCTCCTGTGTGAACCTGATCTAAGGTCAGATATTGACAACATTCTCTTCACACCAGATATGATCAATATTGTGGAATACAGGTCCTGAATGCCATCATCTCTCTGACTGACAGACTCCTAGATGAGATATCTCATCCTAGACAGGCAGTCGTCTATCTGACAGAGGGATGCTTCTGACAGAGTTTGATGGAAGAGAAACAACTAAGTAAGATGCAACTATGTATATCTTGAGAGTGCAAACCTACAAACTTTGGAATTGTTTAAGAGTTTGATGCGAGGATATCTTGATAAATGCATGGTCGAAATGTGTGTGTGTGTGTGTTTGCACATGCTTGTGTGTGTGTGTGGCAAGTAAGTTCCTAATCATAGCCATATGTGTACAGTACTATAACGTCAACACACTGCTAGCTCACGCTACCCAAACACACACACATAGACCCCACTTAAACCGTCACCATAGAAACGGGATCGGTAACAGGGAGGAAATGAAAAGGAACGGAGGAGTTCTCCGGTGTGTAAACATTCCATCCGGCAGCATCCCGTTGTCATGGCGACCCACAGACTGTTTACTGCAACTTTCTGTGTATTATGGTTATATATCACTTTTATGTGTGTGTGTGTGTGTGTGTGTGAGAGAGAGAGAGAGAGAGAGAGAGAGAGAGAGAGAGAGAGAGAGAGAGAGAGAGAGAGAGAGAGAGAGAGAGAGAGAGAGAGAGAGAGAGAGAGAGAGAGAGAGAGAGAGAGAGAGAGAGAGAGAGAGAGAGAGAGAGAGAGAGAGAGAGAGAGCAAGAAAAATGGAAGGGTTGGTAAAGTATTAATATCCACAAACAATTTATGGTTCTCAGAGTGTGCTGTTTTTTTTGTCTGTGGAATGCTTCTAGCACACTGCACATGTTCCACTGCACTGTAGAACTCTGGCTGGGTAGGAGAGCCCTCTGTAGACATCAAGAGATGTGCTAAACTCACTCAGACTTTGTTGCTGATTGTATTTACATTCAGTCGTTATATAGACGTGACAAAGATATTCCTATCCTAGCTTGGTTCCATTCCCATCCCAGACTGTGGTCATATGCCAGGTCAATAGACCAGGGAAATTTATAAAAATTCTGGCAAAAGTTGTGTTGATCGGAAATAAGAGTTCATTCTTCTCTGGCAGTTGAGGGTCCCTGAGGTCTGTGTGAGGACCCCCCTCTCCTCTCATCTCCTCTCTTGTTATAAGAACCTAGCATAGCCAGCTCTGCCTTATTTACTCTGCATAATAGCCTGCTCACTGCCAGAACACTGGCTTGGCCACCCTGAATGGAGTGAAGGGGAGAGGAGGAAAAGAGGAGCGGAGGCAACATAAGCAATCGTGCTGTACGTGGCTCAGTTCACAAGAGCATGGCACTAGCAACACCAGTTGTGGGTTCGATTCCCACTGGGGTCACATACCAAAATGTGTGGACTGTTGTCACTTTGGATAAAAGTGTCTGCTATGTAAATTGAATATATTATGGTATTACAGTACTGCATTGGCCAGTTCCATTTTAGTAAAGCAGTGTGAACCACCCCCCATCAAAAAGTAATAGTAATGTGGTAACACTTTACTTGACACCCAGCGTCATAACACATTATGACACGGTCATAACATGTCATAATATGTCATAACAGCTGACATAACTTGTCATAACCTGTCATAATATGATCATAACACTGTCATGACACATATATTTAGACCTGTTGTGACATATATTGCGTTATTTTATAGCTGGTTATGACACCTTTTGTGTCAAAAGCCACAAAATCTACCACACAAGGCAAAACATACCATTACACCGTAGCCTACTTGTCAACAGTATGTTTATGTTATATAAGATTTTCTGAATTTGACCATATTAAATTAACATCGGAATTGCGCATTCGTTGATGTCAGACATGCAACTACCCCAATGCTCTGTTTCTGATGACAAGGATGAATGCTGGAGCAGATTTCAGGAGCAGGACAAGGCACCTTTGTGACTGATGACTGACATAAGGGCATGTACGTGATAGGCCTATCTGGCTTATATGATTATGAAGGTCATAATGCTTCTTGACAGTGTCATAAAGTGTATTTTCTTTGGGTGCATTCGTAAATTCAAATAACTGATTAATTTACAAACGCTCAACACCCCTTGAAATGGCCGGTGTCAGTAAACCTTGGCGAAAAAGCATATTTAAATTGTTGCCAACAGCACAGTTACAGTCACCAATGCTCTTGATAACATGAAAACAGCCTAACCAGCTCTGCTAGGGCAAGTAAAATGGTCACAGTGAGGTGTTCTCTCATTTGTGTCTGGAAGTAGCTAGCAAGCTAGCCAACACTAGCCAGTTAGCTTGGGTGCTTGATTGCCGTTGTGAGGTCAGAATGCTCGGCTCAACCCTACTCCTCGGCCAGAGCGTCCAGTGTGCGCTCTGAATGCTCTGAGAGTGAAATGCTCTGAATTTATGAACGGACAATCTGACAACACTCTGAATTTACGAACGCCCAGAGCACACTCTGAGCGCACTCTGGCACTCCAGATTGAATTTACGAACACACCCTTAGTCCAAGTAAAGTGACACAGGATGGTCATAATGCTTCATGACTGTCACGCCCTGGCTCTAGGGACTCTTTTAAGTTGAGCCAGGGTGTGTAGAGTTTATGTTTTGTGCTCGTTTTGTCTAGTCTAGTTTTTGTATATCTATGTTGGCCAGAGTGGTTCTCAATCAGAGGCAACGAGTATCAGCTGTTGCTGGTTGTCTCTGATTGGGAACCATATTTAGTCAGGTGGTTTTCCCACAGTGTTTGTGGGATCTTGTTCCGTGTTGGTTTGTGGTTTGCACCTGTGGACGTCACGTATCGATTTGTTGTTTTGTTCGTGTATCATTTAATAAATAAGTATGTTCACCTTCCACGCTGCGCTTTGGTCCTCTATATCCGACGATCGTGACAGAAGATCCCACCAATACAGGACCAAGCAGCGTGCCCAGGCAGGAGAGGAGAAGCGGCGCCAACCGGGCAGTCGTCGGACAGGCGAGGGGCACCCCAAGACATTTTTAGGTGGGGGGCACATGGCAGGGACGGGGCCACTGGAGGCAGATAAGGGGCGAGTTGGTGGACGAGGAGAAGGCCACCGGGTTACGGGAGCCATTGGTGTATAGAGGGAAGGAAAATGTAGAGGCACGGCGCGAGGTACTGAAGTGTGTTGCCAGTCCGGTCCGGCCCGTTCCTGATCCCCGTGTAAGGCCAGTGGTGTGTGTTCCCAGTACGGTCCGGCCTGTTCCTGTCCATCGCGCCAAGCCTATGGTGCACGTCGCCAGCCCGGCCCGGCCTGTTCCTGCCCCTCGCACCAAGCCTATGGTGCGCGTCGCCAGCCCGGCCCGGCCTGTTCCTGCTCCCCGCACCAAGCCAATGGTGCGCGTCGCCAGCCCGGCCCGGCCCGTTCCTGCTCCCGCACCAAACCTGTGGTGCGCATCGCCAGCCCGGCCCGGCCTGTTGCTGCTCCCCGCACCAAGCTAGTGGTGCGCGTCGCCAGCCCGGCCCGGCCTGTTCCTGCTCCCCGCACCAAGCCAATGGTGCGCGTCGCCAGCCTGGTCCGGCCTGTTCCTGCTCCCCGCACCAAACCTGTGGTGCGCATCGCCAGCCCGTGCCCGTTTCACCGGTGCCTGGTCAGGTACCGGTCAGCTGCTCCACACCGGAGCCTGAGCAATCCGCTCCACCGAAGTCCAGTCCAGCTCCAGCCAGTCGGGGCTAGACCAGACCAGGGGCACTACGGGGGGGTTAGTAGAGGGTGGTGGTCAAGCCCGGAGCCGGAACCGCCTCCGAGGAGGAATGCCCACCCAGCCCTCCCCTGTTCGGTGATGTTTAGGCGCGGTCGCAGTCCGCGCCTTTTAGGGGGTACTGTCACGCCCCTGGCTCTAGGGACTCTTTTAAGTTGAGCCAGGGTGTGTAGAGTTTATGTTTTGTGCTCGTTTTGTCTAGTCTAGTTTTTGTATATCTATGTTGGCCAGAGTGGTTCTCAATCAGAGGCAACGAGTATCAGCTGTTGCTGGTTGTCTCTGATTGGGAACCATATTTAGTCAGGTGGTTTTCCCACAGTGTTTGTGGGATCTTGTTCCGTGTTGGTTTGTGGTTTGCACCTGTGGACGTCACGTATCGATTTGTTGTTTTGTTCGTGTATCATTTAATAAATAAGTATGTTCACCTTCCACGCTGCGCCTTGGTCCTCTATATCCGACGATCGTGACAATGACAGTGTCATAATGTGCATTTTCTGTAAAGAATTCATTACAACAACTACAAAGGACTTAAGAAACAAACTTTCAAATGAAAGGAAACTTATTGGCACGGAAAAACATTTGAATAAATGTGGGTTTTGACACTCTTATGTAGGTGTCATAACCAGCCATAAAATAATGCAATATATGTCACAACATGTGTAAATATATGGGTCATGACAGTGTTATGACCATATTATGACAGGTTATGACTAGTTATGTCAGCTGTTATGACATATTATGACATGGTTATGACCGTGTCATAATGTGTTATGATGCTGGGTGTCAAGTAAAGTGTTACCTAAATATATATTATATTTATATGAACAACGTGAAACATGTATTTCTAGATGAAAAAGTGACTATGATTTGTTTGCTGTACTTAGTCAATTGAAAATGTGCTTAGAATTTTGAAACAACTGCCTTTTTGATGATCTGTTTTGAGTTTTCTACAAAGAATAGTGAAAATGTACCACATACTTATGAAAATTGCACTAAAGCGATAAAAAAAAGCAGTTATTATGGCCTTCATGGGCTTTGGTTGTACATTCCTGTCTTAATGACATCATCAAGAGGCAAGGTTAAGGAGGAATCTTTTGATCTTGATTATCTTCCTATGCTCATTAGCTTCACTTAGACGGGTGATATTTCAAGCAATATCTTTTTCACATCTTTCTTTGTGTGTGTATGCATTCATGTGTGCATTATGCGTGCCTGTCTGCCTGTCTGTCTCCATGTGTATGTGTAGAGTAGAGTAGCGTGACTCTGTTGACCTTTGTGTCGTGCTTTGCACTGTTTCGTGCCATTAAGTCAGATCCTCTCTGCTGATAATCACAACCCGCTATTAATCATGCTGATTTTGGCATTCTCTTTCTCATGCCTTTTTTCTCCCCAAAATGTTTATTCACTCGCTCTCTCTCTCTCAGTGCCCTTGCTCTGTTCTTGCTCCATCCCCACCTCTCTCTCTCTCTCGCTCTCTCTCTCTCTGTCTCTGTCTCTCAGATAAATATTTAACCCCTGGATTAATGATCGAGAGAGAGATAGGGAGACAGAGAAAGAGAAAGAGAGAGGAGAGTGTCACAGCCTCTCTCGTTAACCCTATCACGTCCCTGCTGATGACAAATTGTTTGTTTGTCTGGCATTTAACTCTGCCAAGTGGATTACCTCAGGCAGATGCAGCGTGTTTGTGTGAGTGTTTGTGAGTGTGTGTGTGTGTGTGTGTGTGTGTGTGTGAGTGTGTGTGTGTGTGTGTGTGTGTGTCTGTCTGTGTCTACGGGAAATGGATGGGGTCCCTAAATAGCTACTGTGATGAATGACAATAAAGGAATTCTCTGGTGGCTGTCGAGATAGTAATTAGAGAGAGAGAGAGAGAGAGAGGGAGAGGGAGAGGGATCGAGGACAGGAGAGCAAGAGAGACTGAGGGAGAGAGGAGAGCCAGAGAGAGAGAGAGCGTGAGATGAAATAGGAGGGAGAGAGGGATCAGGAGAGGGAGAGAGAGGGATAGAGGACAGGAGAGGGGAGCAATTGTGGTCAATGCTTAATTAATGAGACACAACAAGGAACTGAAACACTGTCTGCCCTCTGCTTGTCTGCTTGACAGGCCACGGCTCACACATAGACCGGCTGGATTCCTTCTACCTCTCTCAGCCTGGTGTTTGTCGGTGTCTGTCTGAAGATGTGTGTACAGTATGTGTGTGTCTATTCGAGTGAATATTTTATTTATTTCTGACAACAGAGATATGACATGGTTGACTGAACCATACACCTGTGATCCACTGGACTGTCACTGTGTGTGTGCAGGTGTGTGTGGTGTGGGGATTAGGGCTGTTACAGTGACAGTCAAATTCCCTGTGACCGTTGAGTCACGGTAACTAGGCTTCTCCAAAACTGCGCTCTGATGCCTATGATGGTCATTAGTAGCCGACCGAACTTGCTAACGGCCAGTAGCTAATGGCCGGTACTCAGCGCTCTATTGTCCCTCTAATCACTCTGATATCATTGCAAATGCAATCGAAAATCAAACCAAACACTTCATAAGAGCCCTGGCATTCACAGTTTGAGCGGAATAGGATCACCTGTTGCGGTAGTGAGAGCCAGCTCCTCATAGCTGGTTGATGCATGGAATAATGAGTGTTCCTGTTGAGCAACATTTATATAGGCTATGCTATGCAATTGCATAGTCCTCTGTTGCTCAGTTGGTAGAGCATGGCGCTTGCAACGCCAGGGTTGTGGGTTCGATTCCCACGGGGGGCCAGTATGAAAATGTATGCACTCACTAACTGTAAGTCGCTCTGGATAAGAGCGTCTGCTAAATTACTTAAATGCATGATATAACAGAGTTTTGATGGCCTCTATTAAAAAGAGGAGGATCTCGTCAGCTTTCTATCGGCTAGGCCTACTATATTTATCATCCTTTGCATATATTAAGCACATTGCTTCACTTTACAACCGAAGTAGCCTACCTGGCTGGCATGAAAATGAACCGTGGGAAAAGCGTCTTCCATTTGCTATTCAAGTGCATATGGATGACATTTTCTTTTTTTTTACTCTGCCCCTGTTCCTACAGGTGCATGATAATGGCCCATTCTCAATCAAAACTAATTTCACACATATTATTTAGTATTATGTAAAGACCAGTGCTTAATTTGCAAATTGGGAGGTGCCGGAACAAAAAGTGAGCTCGAGAGGGGGTGACCTGGGTAGCTCTGAAGTACTGGAATGCATGAGAAAAAAAGCACCTTCATAATAAAGCATCACATTTGCGTGGTGGCATAGAGCAGCAGAGTTGAGGCACTTACAGAAGCTGCACACATGGTGAAAATGTTTTGTAGCCTAGAATCCTGGAAAAATGTGTCCTTTTATAAACACGTTTCATGCAATTACGTCATTTAGCAGACGCTCTTATCCAGAGCGACTTACATGAGCAATTAGGGTTAAGTGCCTTGCTTAAGGGCACATCGACAGATTTTTCACCTAATCGGCTCTGGGATTAGAACCAGCGACCTTTCGGTTACTGGCACAACGCTCTTACCCACTAAGCTACCTGCCGCCCTACAATTCTAAGTCATTTTAGATGACTGGAGACTAGCAGAATATTTTTTAATAGCGAAAGGTCTGTTTTGTCTGCATGCTATTCACTGACAAATTTGCTGCGCGTTCCCGACTGTAGGCTATGCCTTGTTATTGGGCTACACACAATCCACAGCTAGGCAATTTTTTAAAAGATGCTATTGATCCTCTGCGGCTAAATTATAGGCCTTCTCATGGAGTAGTAGGCTATTCAGATTGATTTCATTTCTTACTGAACAGACAGCAGTAATTCTATAACTTTGGCTAATTAATTTAAATTAATTTCAGTCATTGCGCAAGCACGTGTGAAAGCAGAGTTTTGACTGGTCACTATATAATAAAAGCGGATCCCAGCTCTCTCGTGCTGCTATGTTTATTGCTAAATTCTTAAAAATTAAGTACATTAATCCGCTTTACAAACGGTGTAGCCTACCTGGCATATTTAAAAAAGTAACTGATGGTAACCTCCATTCGCTATTTGAGTGCAGGCTATGACTGATTAAATTTTTTTTGTGTGGGCCATTCGAATTTTTTTTTTATTCCACACATATATTAGAAGGCTATATGTAAAGACCAGATTAAATTGAGAATTCTGCGTGAGCATATTATCAAGTGATTGTCAAATTGAGAGACTGATGAAGTGTGTGCAGCCTGCGCAAGAAAAAGAGCAGAGTGCCTCCCTTTCATGCAACTTTGTTCAAATCATCATTTGAGTAGCATCATGTAGCCTTATTAAAAATCAAAATATTTTGCCAGCCTAACGTTTGTATCACAACTAAAGTTGCATAAATAACTCTAAATTAAGCATATAGGAGGACCTGTTTCTTTGTTAACCGCTCAACACGCGTAAAAATGTATGCACGCATGACTGTAAGTCGCTTTGGATAAAAGCGTCTGCTAAATGGCATATTATTATTATTATTATTAACACAGAATAGCCGCATGTGCGCACTCCCTCCGAAATCGTTTGGGGGAAAAATATCCTTTCCATTTTATTCAGCTATGTTCAATTGTATTGTTCTTACTATACAATAATATAAAATAATGCCACAGGAATTATAAGCAAATCTTGCCTGCTAAATAAAAAAATAATTAATATGCCATTTAGCAGACGCTTTTATCCAAAGCGACTTACAGTCATGTGTGCATCCATTTTTTTGTATGGGTGGTCCCGGGGATCGAACCCACTACCTTGGCGTTACAAGCGCCTTGCTCTACCAGCTGAGCTACAGAGGACCACATAAACCAGTGTAGCCCACAGACACATGGCATAGCCAGATCAGGGCCTAACATAAGGAGGACTCAGAATATGCTATTCTGTTCTTCTGAAATATGCAAAATGTTATTCATATCATAATGTTTCTTTAGACCTGCCTAACATAAATAATGGATTTATTGTGATAGTTTAGGCTATATTAAATGGATTTATTAGACTTTTCAAAGGTTTATTAGATGTTCTAAAGGTCCGCATTAGTGGCTTGTAGGCTATGCGTGGAAGCCGGAGATGCTAAAGTTGTTTTTGTTAATTAACGGTCAATTACCATGAGACCGGCTCCAGGTCATCTATAAATCACTTCTAGGCAAATCCCCACCTTATCTTAGATCATTGGTCACCATAGCAACACCCACCCGTAGTATGCGTTCCAGCAGGTATATCTCACTGGTCATCCCCAAAGCCAACACCTCCTTTGGCCGCCATTCCTTCCAGTTCTCTGCTGCAAATGACTGGAACGAACTGCAAAAATCTCTGAAGCTGGAGACTCTTATCTCCCTCACTAACTTTATACATCAGTTGTCAGAGCAGCTTACCGATCACTGCACCTGTACACAGCCCATCTGTAATTAGCCCACCCAACTACCTCATCCCCATATTGTTATTTACATTGTTATTTATTTTGCTAATTTGCACCCCAGTATCTCTATTTGCACATCATCTTCTGCACATCTATCACTCCAGTGTTAATACTAAATTGTAATTATTTTGCACTATGGCCTATTTATTGCCTTACCTCCATAACTTACTACATTTGCACACACTGTATATAGATTTTCTATTGTGTTATTGACTGTACGTTTTGTTTATTCCATATGTAACTCTGTGTTGTTGTTGTTTTTATCGCACTGCTTTGCTTTATCTTGGCCAGGTCGCAGTTGTAAATGAGAACTTGTTCTCAACTGGCTTACCTGGTTAAATAAAGGTGAAACAATTATCGGCTGACAAAATGTAATGACCGCCACAGCCCTAGAGGGAGGGAGAGAGGGATGAAGACTATCACTCACTCGCAGGCGATAGGGATGAGTATCACTTCTGAATCACACTCTTTTCCTTTGCGTGTTTGTGTGTGTGTGGGTATCTGTGCGTGTTTATGTGAGTGTGTGTGTGTGTGAATCTGTGCATGTTTGTATGTGTGTGTATCTATGCGTGTTTGTGTGTGGGTGTGTGTGAATCTGTGCGTGTTTGGGTGTGTGTGTATCTATGTGTGTCTGCATGCATGTGTGTGTTCTTTGCTTTGTGCTGGACGCAGAATTTATTTTCACTGCGTTAAAGAGGGACATGGCCTTCAGATCAATTATTCATTTTACTCTTTATCTTTCTGAGTCTCTCTCCCTCTTTTCCTCCTCTTTCTCTCTCTGATGTCCCTTACTCCCCCTTTGTCTCTGATTCCTCCTCAATCTTGTTCTCCCTCTTCTCTCTTGCCTCCTTATCACGTTTTCTACCTCCACACACACACGCACGCACGCACGCACGCACGCACGCACGCACGCACGCACGCACGCACGCACGCACGCACGCACACACACACACACACACACACACACACACACACACACACACACACACACACACACACACACACACACACACACACACACACACATATCTGTTCCTGTGGGTTGGCAGTTCTCTCTGGGTTCTATATTGGCAGCAGTGTGTCTCTTGACAGAGAAAGTAACACCACATCTGTCATCCTAATTGACAGAGAGGTGCTGGTCAGCCTGTGTTTGTTTGTGTGTCCATGGGCTATTTAAGTATGGTGTTAGCAGGGTGTTGATGGCTCTAAGTGCTCTTTAAGTACTGTGACACTGGTGTGTGTGTCTGTGTCTGTGTCTGTGTGTGTCTCGGGTGTGAAATAATTTTGTTAAGTGCTGACCAATGGTACATTCTGAAGGAGCTAGCACACGTGATGTGAATCACTGTTTTGGTGTGTGTACCAATTGATCTGTGTTATTACAATAAAAGCCTTTATATATGTAAGCTCCCTGTGTACTCTTGATTATGAAGGTATTAGTGTGCACACTACAGTGTGAAGTGTGATCAGTGTTCTGAGTAGGGCTGTAAGTGCTATCAGACAGGTCTCAGAACTCATTATGACCTAAGTAGATTTGTGGTTGATTTGTGGTTGAAGTGGTTGATTCGTGGTTTGAGTGTTAGATGGTTTAGGACCATGTTGTCGAATGCTACAGATTGTAGGATCTTATTTTGATAACCCTCTTGCAGGATAACTTTCATGCAATGCAGGACATGGCAAATTAAGATCCTACACCTCTACTTGAGTAGGGGTAGTGGTCTTGGCTCTTAATGTGTCAGTTGGGAGTGGCATGCACACCACACACACACACACACACACACACACACACACACACACACACACAGAAACGCATGGAAAGGACAATATATAACAGGGTATTTGCTATGCAGCATATCATATTGAGCCAATCATCGAAAAGGCTGAAATTTCAATTTTTTATTGAATTGAAAAATCTGTAGATGAACTGTATATATTATGTATACCCTTTTCAGAGAGCGTCTGCTAAATGACTAAAATGTAAATGTAAATGTAGAGAGCATAACACAAGTCTGCATTTTCACCACCTCAACCCCCTTACCTAAGCATTTTCTCTCTGTACTCTCTTGGTTTCTCTGTAGAAGAGAGAGATGACCTAAGTATTGCACTAGGTAACAAGAGCAGCAACATTAAACTTTCACTACCATGTATTATTGATATGGCCATAACCTTACCCTACTGTAAGATGTATACTGCACTGCAGTGATACTGTACATTTGCATTGGCACAGCTAATTCTCCACTCTACACAAACATATCTTCTTGGCTTATGAATTTTGAAAACATATTATGACAATGATTTTGTCAAGGGACAGTGTGAAAACGTTTTTAGTAATACATTTAGCCAATTTGGATAAGAGTGTCTGCTAAATGGCTTAAACGTAAATGTAAATCACAATACTTTTTAAATTGAAGAAAATAGAATAGCATTTTGTTGTCTCTATATCTGTCTCCCAGATATATATATACACTACCAGTCAAAAGTTTGGACACACCTACTCATTCAAGGGTTTGTTACAGGAGGGGGTCGCAGTTCCGGAGCGACCCACTAGGTGTCATACTCCGACAACCATAGTCACCTCCTCACTCACAGTCGAGACTAATCATCATCCTATTGGTGTCACCTGTGTCTATCGGTTCACCTGTGTATTTATGCCCTCACTTCCCTGTGTTCCCTTGCTCAGTTTTCTCTGCTAGTTTCTCTATGTCCAGCAGTACTACTCAGTGTCTGATTGGAGACCTATGAACAGGTAATTGAGAAGTGTTCTCCATGTTTCGTTATTTGTTTCAGTCATAGGTAGTATTTCGTATTTTGGCTGTCAGCCGGTTTTTGGAGACTTATTTGCTCCGCCTTTCTTTTATCGTGATAAGTCCGTTATTTTGTATTTTGGCTTCGGGTCCACCAGTAAAGATCCTTGTTTCACCATCTCTGCCTACTGTATATCCTGCACCGCACCTGGGTCACACCTCACCCCAACCCTTACAGGGTTTTTCTTTATTTTTACTATTTTTTACATTTTAGAATAATAGTGAAGACATCAAAACTATGAAATAACACATATGAAATAATGTAGTAACCAAAAAAGTGTTAATCAAATCAAAATATATTTTATATTTGTGATTTTTCAAATAGCCTCCATTTGCCTTGATGACAGCTTTGCACACTCTTGGCATTCTCTCAACAAACTTCATGAGGTAGTCACCTGGAATGCATTTCAATTAACAGATGTGCCTTCTCAAAAGTTAATTTGTGGAATTTATTTCCTTCTTAGTGCGTTTCAGCCAATCAGTTGTGTTGTGAAAAGGTAGTGGGAGTATACAGAAGATAGCCCTATTTGGTAAAATATCAAGTTCATATTATGGCAAGAACAGCTCAAATAAGCAAAGAGAAAAGACAGTCTATCATTACTTTAAGACATCAAGGTCAGTCAATACGGAACATTTCAAAAACTTTGAAAGTTTCTTCAAGTACAGTTGCAAAAACCATCAAGCGCTATGATGAAACTGGCTCTCATGAGGACCGCCACAGGAATGGAAGACACAGAGTTACCTCTGCTGCAGAGGATAAGTTCATTAGAGTTACCAGCCTCAGAAATTGCAGCCCAAATAAATGCTTCACAGAGTTCAAGTCACAGACACATCTCAACATCAATTGTTCAGATGGGACTGAGTGAATCAGGCCTGCATGGTCGAATGGCTGTAAAGAAACCACTACTAAAGGACATCAATAAGAAGAAGAGGCCTGCTTGGGCCAAGAAACACGAGCAATCGACATTAGACCGGTGGAAATTTGTCCTTTGGTCTGGAGTCCAAATTGGAGATATTTGGTTCCAACCGCCCTGTCTTTGTGAGACGCTGTGTGGGTGAACGGATGATCTCTGCATGTGTAGTTCCCACCGTAAAGCATGGAGGAAGAGGTGTTATGGTGTGGGGGTGCTTTGCTGGTGACGCTGTCTGTGATTTATTTAGAATTCAAGGCACACTTAACCAGCATGGCTACCACAGCATTCTGCAGCGATACTCCATCCCATCTGGTTTGGGCTTAGTGGGACTATCATTTGTTTTTCAACAGTACAATGACCCAACACATCTCCAGGCTGTGTAAGGGCTATTTTACCAAGAAGGAGAGTGATGGAGTGCTGCATCAGATGACCTGGCCTCCACAATCCACAAAAGTTGGATCAGCCTGTAGTGTGGTTTTCCACTTTAATTTTGAGGGTGACTCCAAATCTAGACCTCCATGGGTTGATAAATTTGATTTCCATTGATAATTTTTGTGTGATTTTGTTGTCAGCACATTCAACTATGTAAAGAAAAAAGTATTTAATAAGATTACTTCATTCATTCAGATCTAGTATGTGTTATTTTAGTGTTCCCTTTATTTTTTTGAGCAGTGTATAAAATAAGTATCAATTTGTTTGTTATTTGTAAACTCAGGTTCCCTTTATCTAATATTAGGTTGTGGTTGAAGATCTGATAACATTTAGTATCAAACATATTCAAAAATAGAGAAATTCAGAAAGGGGGCAAATACTTTTTCACGGCACTATATATAGTATATATAATCTCCATTGACAAACATTGGCAGTAGAATGGCCTTACTGAAGACCTCAGTGACTTTCAATGTTTTACTGTCATAAGATGCCTCCTTTCCAACAAGTCAGTTCGTCAAATTTCTGCCCTGCTAGAGCTGCCCTGGTCAACTGTAAGTGCTGTTATTGTGAAGTAGAAACGTCTAGGAGCAACAAAGGCTCAACCGCGAAGTGGTAGGCCAAACAAGCTCACAGAATGGGACCGCTGAGTGCTGAAGCGTGTAGCGCGTAAAAATCATCTTTCTTCGGTTGCAACACTCACTACCTAGTTCCAAACTGCCTCTGGAAGCAACATCAGCACAATAAGTTAGTCAGGAGCTTCATGTAATGGGTTTCCATGGCTGAGCAGCCGCACACAAGCCTAAGATCACCATGTGCAATGCCAAGCGTCGGCTTGAGTGGTGTAAAGCTCGCCGCCATTAGACTCTGAAATGGATGAGTCTTGGTTTGGCGGATGCCAGGAGAACAATACCTGCCCAAATGCATAGTGCCAACTGTAAAGTTTGGTGGAGGAGGAATAATGGTCTGGGGCTGTTTTTCATGGTTCAGGCTACGCCCCTTAGTTCCAGTGAAGGGAAATCTATAATGCTACAGCATATTATTCTAGACAATTCTGTGCTTCCAACTTTGTGGCAACAGTTTGTGGAAGGCCCTTTCCTGTTTCAGCACAACAATGCCCCTGTGCACAAAACAAGGTCCATACAGAAATGGTTTGTCGAGATCGGGAACTTGACTGGCCTGCACAGAGCCCTGACCTCAACCCCATCGAACACCTTTGGGATGAATTGGAACGCCGACTGCGAGCCAGGCCTAATCGCCCAACATCAGTGCCCAACCTCACTAATGCTCTTGTGGCTGAATGGAAGCAAGTCCCCGCAGCAATGTTTCAACATCTAGTGGAAAGCCTTCCCAGAAGAGTGGAGGCTGTTATAGCAGCAAAGAGGGGACCAACTACATATTAATGCCCATGATTTTGGAATGAGATGTTGGACGAGCAGGTGTCCACATACATGTACCTTTGTTTGGTTGTAGTGTGTAATAGTCTCCGGTTCCCTCTTTATTGTTATTCTTCAGCACCATTGTGGAGTACAATGGCTGTGCAGGTGCTTTATTTTGCGCAGCGGGAGGGATTTCCCTACTCACTTTGTTCATTGTGCCGGCCAATGACAGTAAAGTGAAGAAACTGTCCATGGTGACATTTCTCCCCTTGTCAACTTAAGGTTCCACAAGCCTTATCACCACATTCTCCGACACTCGCTCACCTGCTGCCCGATGTGGATATTTTCCCAGATATTGAAAGCTGTTCAGCATGTACAATTACCCACGCTCTCACTGTGTAGCCTAGAGCAGTGGTTCCCAACCTTTTTCCGTTACTGTACCACCAACTGAATTTTGCTCTGTTCATAGTACCCCTGAAGTACCCCCTCATGTACATTTTACCAATAGGCCTATCTCATGAGTCTTCTCAAGTACCCCCTATGGATAGGCCAAGTACCCCCAGGGGTCCTAGTACCCCTGGTTGGAAACCACTGGCGTGGAGTAGACTGATAAGACTGGATTTGGTGGACTGATATAGGGTACATAACATTTTAAGATTATAATTAGAATAGATCAATACAATAGAATGGCCCGCCCTGTTTTTAATTCACATAATTATGCATCGTTCGCTTCCCCTCGCTCATCAACTCACCCATTCACCCCCTTTCTCCCCACCATACTTTAGTTAATTTATTTCATCTGTTATATGTGTGGAAAAAAAATTGGTGTAGTTTAGGTTCCATTTCGAGGCAATTATCGGGGTATTAATCAGCCGAGCACTGCACATTCAACTGTCATGAGAAGGAGGGGCAACGGGGGAAAACCATTCACAAAATGACATGCCCTCCGAAAACTGGTTATAACTCCAGTTGTGTTTGTGATATTAAGATTCTAACACCGACAGTGTGTTATATAGACTTATTTAGGAAAAGTCAAGAACGGAAGCGGGCATGACACAAAAAAGGCAGAGTAATATTTTGTTTTAATTCATGGGTCCTTTAGCGGTTCTAGTGTTAATCTAGATGATTTTTGTTTGGCATATATTTTAAGTGAAAAATCTGAATCTCAGCGCAATTCCGTTACCATGGAATTGCTCATATAGAGACTTTGCTGTATACTCCACTATTTAATTGAGACATTAGGCCTTTACTAAATAAATACATTACCATATCCTGAGAGCTAGAGAGGGCTTTTTGGTTACATTCAGTCAGAACATGGCGGCAGGCGGCAGGTAGCCTAGCGGTTAAGAACGTTGGGCCAGTAACCGAAAGGTCGCTGGTTCCAATCCTCGAGCCGGCAAGGTGGAAACATCTGCTGTTCTGCCCTTGAGCAAGGCAGTTAACCCCCAACAACAATTGCTCCCCAGGCGCCGATGACGTGGATGTCGATTAAGGCAGCCCCCCCTCCCCTCCTCTCTGATTCAGAGGGGTTGGGTTAAATGTGGAAGACACATTCCAGTTGATTGCATTCAGTTGTGCAACTGACTAGGTATCCCCCTTTCCCAAATAAATAATATATCCCCTGTTCTCTCTTGGGTTTACCCACCCTTTCTTACAGATGTCCAGAAAGATAGGCACAACACACACATCTCCGCTGCGGACTGTCGGTTGCTAAGCAATGCTGTTTCCGGAGTCCTGGACTCGGCTGAGCATCCCAAAGTCTCCGGCACAGTCACATCTCTATCACCGTGGAGTCAATAGCCTTGACGATAAGGCAGTTCTGTCCTGTTGGTACACTACTACACACAACTGTAATTTAGCCTGGCTGGGCTGCAGTCAAGCTGTAATTCCACATAGCTCCTACAATGATAAAACATGAGGCAATTGATAGTGAGAGATAAAAAAATAAATACATATTTGCGTGACGAATAATAAACCCAATGTTTATCCACAATGTAATGCTTATTTAAGTGAGGAGAGAAGAAGAGTGAGCGAGACTGCATGGATATAAAGAGTGAGATAAAAGAGAGAGAAACTGCAGGATGGGCGCCCCAGGCTATTTAAGGCACTGTAGATGATGGGACTATTAGTTACATCGACTCACAGCCATTGTCTGGCTTTATAGCGTAACATTCGGTGTTTACCCTTAAAGCATAGAGCATAGAAGCACAGGTGGGTGACTGACTTTGTTTTGTTAAGAGGGAGAGAGGAGGACGGAGAGAAGAGATGAGGCCTAAGGAGGGAAAGAATAGCAGGCAGATTATAATGTGTCGACATGCTTTATTATCTGAGACTGGGTTTAGGTGCACAGTGACATTCACATTTCTCTAACTATACCGCATCTCTTCGAAGCTATAGTAACAACACTACTTTCCATAACACTATAAAACACAATATGCATATACACTGAATGGTAACGTTATAATGCATCTGAGAGTGTGGAATAAAATCAACGGCAGTTTGATGTTCCTCATCTCTTGAGAGGTAGGTGCTATTCCAGAGGTGAACTAGCTGTCAGTCTGGAATGAAGAAAGGAGAGCGTCCAAAATAGTATGTTTCAAAAAAGTGTTTCAAGAGAAAGATTTAATGAAGTAGCACGTAGCAATGTGGACCTCAGAGAACTTCAAAGTTAGAACTTCTTACACTTTGTCCTGTGTGTTTAACGTTGAGGTCTGCACCTGTCTCTTTCTCTTTCACACACACACGCATTCCCACACACACAGTAAATCTTTCATGAGAATACTCCCTCCTTTTCTCTCCTCTCTATTCTATCTCTCTTTTCATTCTGACACGTTCACAGCTTTCCCCCCAAGCGGGTTCATCTCTGTCAATCCCTTCACAAAAAGATGGGGAGAAGCTGGCAGAAACAGAAAGTGAGAGAAAGAAAATGTTTGAGAGAGAGATGTGAGAGGGC
Source organism: Coregonus clupeaformis (assembly GCF_020615455.1). NCBI lineage: Eukaryota > Metazoa > Chordata > Actinopteri > Salmoniformes > Salmonidae > Coregonus > Coregonus clupeaformis. The sequence goes on along the minus strand of NC_059222.1, from coordinate 31,418,069 downwards.
TTTGAGAAGTTTTCAGCGGCGTTGAAGGGGTGGAGAGGGAGGAAAGGAGAGGTTGAGAGGGAGGGGAAGAGATAAGGTTATCTGCAGGGAGAGGTTGTTTCTGGCCTATATATTATTTTCAGGAACTTTTCCCTGCTCTTCTACTTGCGGGTTTAAGGTGTGTGTTTCTGAAGCTTTGAAAAGCTTGGCCTCTGAGGTACAGAATGTGCATACATACTGCATACTATACCAGAGAGAGAGAGATAGAGAGAGAGAGAGAGAGAGAGAGAGAGAGAGAGAGAGAGAGAGAGAGAGAGAGAGAGATAGAGAGAGAGATGAGAATGTAGAGAGAGAAAGAGAGAGAGAGAGATAAAGACAGAGAGAGATGAGAGGAGAGAGACAGAGAGAGATGAGAGGAGAGAGAGAGAGACAGAGAGAGATGAGAGGAGAGAGAGAGACAGACAGAGAGAGAGGGAGATAAAGACAGAGAGAGATGAGAATGTAGAGAGAGAAGAGATATTCAAGAGAGCGATGGCAGCAGCCCTCTTGACTGTTTTCGGAGGCCATTTTGTAATCGCCTCGGCAACGATTTCCTATCCAGAAACATTAGACTGTGAACAGCTCCAATTAGACCACAGTTCCACTATTTCATTCTAACTCCTTTCTCTGAGAAACAAATGTGACAAAACACTAAATCCTCATTTGCCACCTCTCGTAGTTCTCACCCCATCCCTCTCTGCCTTTCCCCATCCCTATTTCCCCCATCCATTTATCCCCCCATCCCCTTCTCCCCATCCCTCTCCACCTCTCCTCTCCCAATCCCTCTCCACCTCTCCTCTCCCATCCCTCTCCACCTCTCCTCTCCCAATCCCTCTCCACCTCTCCTCTCCCATCCCTCTCTACCTCTCCTCTCCCATCCCTCTCTACCTCTCCTCTCCCATCCCTCTCTACCTCTCCTCTCCCATCCCTCTCTACCTCTCCTCTCCCATCCCTCTCTACCTCTCCTCTCCCAATGCCTCTCTACCTCTCCTCTCCCATCCCTCTCTACCTCTCCTCTCCCAATGCCTCTCTACCTCTCCTCTCCCATCCCTCTCTACCTCTCCCATCCCTCTCCACCTCTCCTCTCCCATCCCTCTCTACCTCTCCTCTCCCATCCCTCTCTACCTCTCCTCTCCCATCCCTCTCCACCTCTCCTCTCCCATCCCTCTCTACCTCTCCTCTCCCATCCCTCTCTACCTCTCCTCTCCCATCCCTCTCTACCTCTCCTCTCCCATCCCTCTCTACCTCTCCTCTCCCAATCCCTTTCTCCTCCTATCACTCTCTGAGGTATTGAATGTGAACATGCCTCGAAGACAAATGCAACAAAACCACTGAATCTTCATTTCCCCCCTCTCTCTCTTCACATCTCCCCCCTCCTCGCTCCCCTTCTCTTTCCATACATACCATCCCTCCCTTCCTTTTCTTCTCTCCTCTCCCACTCCTCTCTCTTCCTCTCCTCCATGTGAAACAGTCTACTGCCTTCATCTCTCTCCTCCCCCATGTTCCAACCCAAACTCCCAGCCTGCCCTTTTCAGGAAGTTCTAGACAGACAGACACAGGTTTTAAAAAGGGTACCCAAAGTTTCATGACTTCACAGCCCAGTGGTTCCGCCTCTGCACAGGGATTGGCTATTGCATGTCACCACACTTGTCTCCTCCCCACCTGTCCGTCAAACCAGGGGATGATGTCATGTTTTCACTGACTCATTCAAAGAGGGGAGAGATGAGAAAATAGGGTGCGGTGTGAAAGAGGATAGTGAGAAGAGACTGAGGAAAGATAGACAGAAGAGAGAGCGAGAAAAGGGAGGAGAGAGGGAAGAGAAAAGTCAACCCTGGCGTAGTCTGACAGTGAGAAGTACTCTGATCCTGAATCAAACATGACCGCTCTAAACTGAGAGAAAAACATATTGAGATGAAAGATAGAAAACAACAAGCTGAGTGAAAGAGTGTAGCCTCCTTATTGACCAGCTAAGGAAGACTCTGACTAATGTCTGTCAGAATAAAGCGTTTAAATGATAGATCTGACTGAGCGAATGCTTTTTTTGTTTATGGATGAAGTGTGTTTACAAGAACTCATGGGCAGAAAAATGACAACACTGTGAGTGAAAACAGCATTTCATCCCTAGTGATATGAAAGTTTACCCAAACCCTTAATCTAAAGTTTCTTCTCCATCACATTCTATAGTCATGTTTCTCTCTCTCGTGCTCTCGTTCTTTCCATCTCTCTCCCTCTCTCTTTCTCTCTCTCTAACAGTCTCTCTCCCTCCGTCTCTCTGTTGTTTCTGATGATTGTATGGACTTGTTGTTTGTGTCCTGGTGTGTGAGTCCTGGTGTGTGAGCAAGAGTGGGAAGGAAGGAGAGATGGATGGAGGGAAGGAGATTAAGGGCTTGACAATTGTTTTCCCCTCGTTAAAGGACTAGATAAATGTGTGTGTGTGTGTGTGTCTGAGGGGACCCCCATGAGGGAAGAGTGCTGTACAAGAATACACTGGAAGGTGTTGATGAGAGTTTGATCCTGCTTTCTCTGACGAGGCTGTGGGTGTGTGTGTGTATGTGTGTGTGTGTGTGTGTGTGTGTGTGTGTGTGTGTGTGTGTGTGTGTGTGTGTGTGAGGTGACAGAGCTTGCTGTCAGAGAGGGCTTTGACAGAGCATATCCCTGTGTGTCTGATCTAATTGAAACCATCCCTCAGGGCTTCATCATTTGTTTATGTGCTGACACCATCAAGGTGTTCTCTTTGTGTGTGTGTGTGTGTGTGTGTGTGTGTGTGTGTGTGTGTGTGTGTGTGTTTTCTCCTTTCATCTCTTGCTGCGTGCCTCACTGTATAACATTTTGATTGGTGATCCATTTCTTCTGTGTGTATAACGTCTCCACTGTGGAGTAGGCCATCCCTAGAAACCAAGGATGGGCAACTTTGATGGGGGTGGGGGCCCAAACAATTATCCCTAGTTTCCCACTTGGGAAGTATCAGAATCAACCAATAGGAAGCTCTACGCAAATAACTTATGTTAATTTTAACTCAGATATTCCGAGTTTTCGATAGCACGTGAAAGGGGCATTATACAACTATATTGCTCTGGTGCTGTCTATTGAACATTTGCTGTAAAAATGTGGTAGGTTGGTTTGCTGTTCTCCTGGTCTGCCCATCTCTCTTTCTGTCCACTGTTGGAGCTGTAATATTTTACATTTTAGTCATTTTAGCAGACACTCTTATCCAGAGCGACTTACAGTTAGTGAGTGCATACATTTTCATACTGGCCCCCCGTGGGATTCAAACCCACAACCCTGGCGTTGCAAGCGCCATGCTCTACCAACTGAGCTACACGGGGCAGAAATGAGTGTGTCAACCCCAGGCCATTGATCAACTGCTGATTAGCCAGACAATATGTACATTATTAATGCGACTGTGTGTATGTGTGTCCAGTATTAATGTATCTATCTGTGTACATTATTAATTTGTCCCTACTCTGATAGGTCAGTGTATGCATTATGAATGAGGATAATCACCAGGCCAGATGCCAGTGGTGACATAGTGACACCACACATTTCATCGCTAGCCCTAGAGGGGAAAGTTGCTCTGTTTAGAAAGTTGAAACTATTAAACTATTAAATATGAAAACTATTAACTATGAAAACTATTCTACATAGAATACAGGCATATGTAGCGAATTGCCATGGGGTTGCAGTTTGGTGTGTGTGTGTATGTATTTACCTGCTGTGTGTGTGTGCGTTGGTGTGTGTATAAAGCGAGTGATGTAGTATAATTTCCTTGTCAAACCATGACAACAATACAGTCATGGGTGTCTAGTCTCTTTGTTCTGCTTTTCCGTCAGTTACGGTAACTAGGGCTGGCTGTTGCCGCCAGGCACTCTTTTAGTTTTTTGTTTCCTGTTGGTGATGATGCGTTTCCTCTCTTCCTATTCTTTGGTGTGTTGCGTTTCATTAAATCCCTTTGGTTTATTATTGTGTATGCAAGTAACAATATTTCCTTTGGATGTAGGAAAAACTGTGTTTCCTTTTGTATTTAGACCTGTGCTCCAGGTAGATGTTTCCCATAGGAACAGAATCTAGGATCAGCTTATCTTCCCTCAAACCTAACCTGAACCATTAAGGTGAAAAACACAAAACTTGCTATAGATCAGTGTCTTCATCCCACGTCGAGCACTGCACCTGCTGTGGACCCAGTCTGACCCCAGTGCATTGTGGGTTGGTGTGATGGACGACTGGGCGTTCTCTAACGGAATAAAAAAATGACAGGTCGTTTGTCCTAACACAGCAAGGGCACACGCACACACATGCACACACACTGGGATGACAAACGATGTTAGTGTTTAACATAATTAACTGGGGTGAGGTGAGGTTACTGACTGTGTTGATCTATAATCTCTAGCTTTCACAGCATATTGTGGTGTGTCTTTATTCAATCAGGCGCAGGTTAATCTGTGTTTATAAATGGTTGTTTACCCTCCATATTGATTGTGCTCACATCATTGGCTTCAGTTCATCCTCTAACCAGATTCAGAATGCTCAGGTAGACGCTGTGGTCAATAAAATATATGTCCAATACAACAAACTGTCTTTACATTTAGAAGTGATTCTCTGACTGATTCTCTCTCTCTCTCTCTCTCTCTCTCTCTCTCTCTCTCTCTCTCTCTCTCTCTCTCTCTCTCTCTCTCTCTCTCTCTCTCTCTCTCTCTCTCTCTCTCTCTCTCTCTCTCTCTCTCTCTCTCTCTCTCTCTCTCTCTCTCTCTCTCTCTCTCTCGCTCTCTCTCCCTCTTTCTCTGTCTTTCCGTCTCTCTCTCTCTCCCTCTCTCTCCCCCTCTCTCTCTGTCTATCTGTCAGTCTGTCTGTCTGTCTGTCTGTCTCTCTCTCTCTCTCTCTCTCTCGCTCTCATACACTCTCTCTCAAAAGGAATCCGAGCAAGTCATTATTGAACACTGAATCTGTGTAGATTGTCTTCGTTCCTGTACGTTTTTGGAAAAAGTGGTGTTTGACTAAATGCATTGCTTTTCACAGTAAACAAATTAACAACTGACTTTCAGAACGTTTATAGGGAAGGGCACTCAACATGTACGGCACTGACACAAATTACTGATGATTGGCTGAAATAAATTGATAATAAGAAGATTGTGGGAGCTGTTCTGTTAGACTTCAGTGCAGCTTTTGACATTATCGATCATAGTCTGCTGCTGAATAAACGTATGTGTTATGGCTTTACATCCTCTGCCATATTGTGGATCAAGAGTTACCTATCTAACAGAACACAGAGGGTGTTCTTAAATGGACGCCTCTCTAACGTAAACCAGGTAGAGTTAGGCATGCCTCAAGGTAGCTGTCTTGGACCCTGACCTTTTTATATTTTTACTAATGACCTACCACTAGCCTTGAGTAAAGTGTGTTTGTGTACCATTGTGTCTATGTAGGGCTCTCCCCAGGAAAAACTATCTGGACCGAGAGTTGTCTGTTCTTTCGACCAATCGATTGGTCCAAAATTTTCAAGCGTGTATTTTTTCCATATATGGACACATCCTATGTGTTTTAATCTAATCAACTATATGCACTGAGCTTGTCTGATGCTTTAAGCACACTGTTTGATTAAATAATTAAGACACACAGATGACTAGTGGGAGTCTGACCACAATTGATTTAATTGTGCCGGGCTCAGACTTGCTGCACTATGTAATTATTATTATTATTTTTTACAGCAAGTGACTCTGTGACTAGCACCCGTTGTCTCTCTCTCCTCCCTGCTGCAACGACCACCACAGAACATCAACAGTGTTTATCGCGCTCTCAGTGTTGCTGAAGCTGCCACATAATTACAGCCGTTTCTGAATGAAAAGTTCTGTTACCGAAATCATTTGTTTAGGAAAAACATTCCCTATTCCCTCAACTCTTGCTCTCTTAATGTGACACATGTATGCATCGCATGCATGTGACAAATAGGGCCTGACCTATAGCATATCATAATCACATTAATAAATTGGTTATAACTAACTCTGAACACAATAAAACATGTGACAGCAAAATGAATGCAGATGACGTGACAAATAAACTCGAAGCGGGGGAATGTTTGGATGCTCAGGATGTAAAGGAAGATTCAGATGTGTGGAATAAATTTGACTAGTTGTGGAAAATACTGGAGATCAAGAAAAATAAATTAAGGAGCAAGCGCTGACCATTTGGAACAATGTAAACAACACTATATAAATTATAGGTGTACCAGAGAGTCTGTTGTAACATTATTTTAAAACTTTTTGGAAAGCCTTTATTACAACAAAGACTAAAAACAGTTGCATGGAACAGTTCATTTATTGTTTATGCTAAGTATTCAAGGGTCGCTTTGTTATTTTATTTTAAAACTAAAATGCTTGATTGCATTTCAAATCATAAATGACTCTTATGCTGTGTGATGACATGGACGAATGAATGATTGATTGATACAGTAGCCTATATACAGTATTGAAATATAGGCCTAAGTAAGTTAGGGTATTACGACTACACAGGAGGTGCTCTTAGGCCTACAGCTTGATGGTTGTTATACAAGGCTGCTATACTAAGCCTACTAATGATAATGACATGACTTATTAGCATAATGATGATCATAATAATGATACTAATAATAACAATAAGAAGGAGAAAGAGGGTTATTATTATTTTTTGGACAATTTGGAACAGTGTGAACAAAACTAAATAGATTATAAGTAATACCAGAGAGGCTGTTCTAATTAAAAAAAGTGTAATGCATAGCACAGACTAAAAACAGCTGAATTTGTGAAATTGTTTATAAGACATGTTGTGGTTGCGTGAGGCTTGGTGCTCACGGAATCAGTAAGATATTAAACAAACACTCAAACAGGCAACACAAGCAGGATCTGTATTATTTCTGTAGATAGGTATATACTGAACAAAAACATAAACGCAACATGTAAAGTGTTGGTCCCATGTTTCATGAGCTGAAATAAAATGTTGTGCACTAATTTGTTTACATCCCTGTTAGTGAGCATTTATCCTTTCCCAAGATAATCCATCCACTAACAGGTGTGGCATATCAAGAAGGTGATTAAACCGCATGATCATTACACAGGTGCATGTTGTGCTGGGGACAATAAAAGGCCACTCTAAAATGTGCAATTTTGTCACACAACACAATACCACAGATGTCTCAAGTTTTGAAGGAGCGTGCAATTGGCATGCTGACTGCAAGAATGTCCACCAGAGCTGTTGCCAGAGAATTGAATGTTAATTTCTCTACCATAAGCCACCTCCGACGTTGTTTTAGAGAATTTGGCAGTACCTCCAACCAGCCTCAGAACCGCAGACCATGTGTAACCACGCCAGCCCAGGACCTCCACATCCGGCTTCTTCACCTGTGGGATCGTCTGAGACCAGCCACCCGGACACCTTGTGAAAAGGAGGAGTATTTCTGTCTGTAATAAAGCCCTTTTGTGGGGAAAAACTAATTCTCCCACTTGGGAGCCAGGCCCACCCATGGCTGCTCCTCTGCCCAGTCATGTGAAATCCATAGATCAGGGCCTAATGAATTTGTTTCAATTGACTGATTTCCTTATATGAACTGGAACTCAATAAAATCGTTGAAATTGTTGCATGTTGCGTTTATATTTTTGTTCAGTATACATGGAGGACTTATAAAGCCAGGCACGTTTAACAGTTAGGCTGTTGATTATAGACCTAATTAAGTTGGGGTTTCCTCGCTCCTCACTTTTCTTAGACAATTAAGGCAAGGGCTGTTTTCTCGTCTCCTAACTCTGCTGCTGCCTCCGCCGCATTGTTCTCAACACCAATATGCTGGGTAACTTTGCTATTATGCACATAGGAACATGGTCTAGGAAAAGGCGCCAATTCAAAAGCGCGCTGATGTTTTAGAACCGCGGACAGCGACCACTATCCAACGCGGGAGATAGCGCATTTGTTATAAAATAATATTATTTTTATTAGTGTTGCACCATTGTTCTTATGTAATATAACCATATACAATTTCAGTAGCACATGTCTTAGAGTGATGGACTGTGCCATCCACACGGCCTCCAGAATGGATTAGTCCACTCAGGCAGGCGCGAATCAGACAGCTGCTACTGCTCGACTAAAGCAATCTCAGTCGACCAACAGTCTATCGACCAAACAATTGACCAGTCGACTAAATGGGGCCAGCCTTACTATGTACGCTTATGACTCAACATTAAACACATCAGCTACCACAACAAGTGAAAACCCTGCAACACTACCAAAGGCATGCAGTCAGTTTTAGAATGGGTGGCTAGAAATAAGTTAGTAATAAGTTAAAAATCCATTCGCTAAACCCTAAACCTCATCTCCATTTTGTAATGAATAATGTGGCAATTGAGCAAGTTGAGGAGACTAAACTCTTTGGTGTAACACTAGATTGTAAACTGAAATGGTCAAAACATATTGATGCAACGGTAGCTAAGATGGGGAGAAGTATGTCCTTGATAAAGCACTGCTCTGTTTCTTGACATCACAATCAGTAAAACAAGTCCTACAGGCCTTAGTTTAATCACACCTGGACTACTGGCCATTTATATGGTCAAGACGGCTGGCCCTTAAATGTACGCGGAGGGCTAATATCAATAAACATGAATGTCAATCTCTCCTGGCTCAAAGTAGAGGAGAGATTGACTGTGTCACTACTAGTCTTTGTGAGAGTTATTGACGTGTTGGAAGCACCGAACTGTCTGTTCAAACTGCTAACACATAGCTCAGACACCCATGCATACCCCACAAGACATGTCACCAGGGGTCTCTTCACAATCCCTAAGTCCAGAACAGTACTACATAGAGCCATGACTACATGGAACTCTCTTCCACATCAAGTAACTCAAGCGAGCAGTAAAATCAGATTTAAAAAAATCAGATAAAACAACACCTCGCGGCACAACGCGGACACACACACATACGCACACGCTCTAACACACGCACTCTACACACACACACACTGTAATATTGTATTATTGTAGTATTGTACATTTTAAATTGTAACTTTGTAATCATAGAGTGATAATGTAATAATGTATTGTATTATTTTATTTATAATGTAGGCTGTTGTTTTGTTGTGATATAATTGTTTTATTCCAGTTTGGACCCTAGGAAGTGTAGCTGCTGCCTTGGCAGGAGCTAATGGCGATAATGGCGATCCTAATAAATACAAAATACTAAATGCATATTCTAATTTCTGTATCTTTGTATTGTATGTAAGGCTGTGTATGATTCTACCACCTCTCCAATGTGTTCCTTAACTCCCAATCCTCTACGTGGTTTGAGCGAGCCTCCATGCTGGTGATCTTGTTGAACTGCGTCACCCTGGGGATGTTCCAACCCTGTGAGGACCATGACTGTGAGTCGAAACGATGCAAGATCCTGGAGGTATGTTCTTCATCTCTCCTTTTATCCCTCCATCTCTCTCTCTCTCTCTCTCTCTCTCTCTCTCTCTCTCTCTCTCTCTCTCTCTCTCTCTCTCTCTCTCTCTCTCTCTCTCTCTCTCTCTCTCTCTCTCTCTCTCTCTCTCCCTCTCTCTCTCTCTCTCTCTCTCTCTCTCTTTCCCTATCTTCATCTCTCTGATATCAGACAGTGAGCTGCATGTTATCACTGCAGATACATGTACAGCCTAGAGATTCAACACACTTTCATCTATTACACACTCTCTCTCCATCTATCTCTCTTTTTACTTATTTGTCACTCTCTCTCCCTCACTCTTTCTTTCTTTCTTTCTTTCTTTCTTTCTTTCTTTCTTTCTTTCTTTCTTTCTTTCTTTCTTTCTTTCTTTCTTTCTTTCTTTCTTTCTTTCTCTCTCTCTCTCTCTCTCTCTCTCTCTCTCTCTCTCTCTCTCTCTCTCTCTCTCTCTCTCTCTCTCTCTCTCTCTCTCTCTCTCTCTCTCTCTCTCTCTCTCTCTCTCTCTCTCTCTCTCTCTCTCTCTCTCTCTCTCTCTCTCTCTCACTCAATTCAATTTCAGTTTAAGGGGCTTTATTGGCATGGGAAACATATGTTTACATTGCCAAAGCAAGTGAAATAGATAATAAACAAAAGTGAAATCAACAATAAAAAATTAACAGTAAATATTACACTCACAAAAGTTCCAAAAGAATATTGACATTTCAAGTGTCATATTATGTCTATATACAGTGTTGTAATGATGTGCAAATAGTTAAAGTACAAAAGGGAAAATAAATAAACATAAATATAGGTTGTATTTATAATGGTGTTTGTTCTTCACTGGTTGCCCTTTTCTTGTGGCAACAGGTCACAAATCTTGCTGCTGTGATTGTACACTGTGGTATTTCACCCAATAGATATGGGAATTTATCTAAATTGGATTTGTTTTCAAATTCTTTGTGGGTTTGTGTAATCTGAGGGAAATATGTGTCTCTAATATGGTCATACATTTGGCAGGAAGTTAGGAAGTGCAGCTCAGTTTCCACCTCATTTTGTGGGCAGTGTGCACATAGCCTGTCTTCTCTTGAGAGCCAGGTCTGCCTTCGGCAGCCTTTCTCAATAGCAAGGCTATGCCCATTGAGTCTGTACAGAGTCAAAGATTTCTCTCTCTCCATTCTCCAGCCCTGTCTTGCTCTCTTTCAAACCTCCCTTGCTCTGTCTCTCTCTCTCTCTCTCTCTCTCTCTCTCTCTCTCTCTCTCTCTCTCTCTCTCTCTCTCTCTCTCTCTCTCTCTCTCTCTCTCTCTCTCTCTCTCTCTCTCTCTCTCTCTCTCTATCCCTCTATCTTAATCTCTCTGATATCAGACAGGGAGCTGCATGTTATCACCCTTCACTGAGAGCCAATATACTCCTCTCCCCTCATGGCCTCCTGAGCCAAGTCTAGTTCTCTGAGTATATGTGTGTCCTTGCATGTGTCTGTGTGTGTGTGTGTGTGTGTGTGTGTGTGTTTACAATCATCAATAATGTTGAATGAACTTAAAGAGAACACTAATGACCTGACTGAGCTGTTGGAGAACAACATATTTAACTTCTACTCTGAGGTGTCCATTAGATGGGCTGGCTACTAACCTTACACTGCTGTTGGGCACACCTCCAGTTATGATCTTACCCTGAGTGTTAAAGGAATACATGTAGACTGGTTAGTTCTGCCTCAACTTCCCCTTTAATTAATAATTAAGAGTTATGGAAAAACGTATTGCTTATGAGAAGTTGAAATAAGAAGTGTGAGTCTGCGTGATTGAAACAAAAAGAAACAACATAGATAACAACATTCCAACTGAATATTATCTGTATGAAAATATAGCCACTATGTATGCTAATTCAGAGCTCTGAATGAGATTATTGCAGGGTTCAAATACTGTCAGCTAGCATCTGTAGCCTAGACACATACACGCACACACACACACACACACACACACACACACACACACACACACACACACACACACACACACACACACACACACACACACACACACACACACACACACACACACACACACACACACACACATGCAGGAGTATCTCTCCAGGTCAAACCTGGGAGAAGGAACAATGCAATACTATTAAATGGCTCATCTGCCTGTGACAATAATATAAAATATAGAATTCAGCTTGGATGCGCGCACACACACACACACACACACACATGATTAGCTGTTCAAGAGTCTTATGGCTTGGGGGTAGAAGCTGTTAAGAAGCCTTTTGGACCTAGACTTGGCACTCCGGTACCGCTTGCCGTGCGGTAGCAGAGAGAACAGTTGCCATACCAGGCGGTGATGCAACCAGTCAGGATGCTCTCGATGGTACAGCTGTAGGACTTTTTGAGGATCTGAGGACCCATGCCAAATCTTTTCAGTCTCCTGAGGGGGAATAGGCTTTGTCGTGCCCTCTTCACGACTGTCTTGGTGTGTTTGGACCATGATAGTTTGTTGGTGATGTGGACACCAAGGAACTTGAAACTCTCAACCTGTTCCACTACAGCCCCATCGATGAGAATGGGGGCGTGCTCAGTCCTCTTTTTTTTCCTGTAGTCCACAATCATCTCCTTTGTCTTGATCATGTTTAGGGAGAGGTTGTTATCCTGGCACCACACGGCCAGGTCTCTGACCTCCTCCCTAAAGGCTGTCTCATCATTGTTGGTGATCAGGCCTACCACTGTTGTGTCATCGGCAAACTTAATGATGGTGTTGGAGTCGTGCCTGGCCATGCAGTCATGGGTGAACAGGGAGTACAGGAGGGGACTGAGCACGCACCCCTGAGGGGCCCCTGTGTTGAGGATTAGCGTGGAATATGTGTTGTTACCTACCCTTACCACCTGGGGGCGGCCCGTCAGGAAGTCCAGGATCCAGTTGCAGAGGGAGGTGTTTAGTCCCAGGGTCCTTAGTTTAGTGATGAGCTTTGAGGGCACTATGGTGTT